>NC_053432.1:16134557-16350414 GCF_007990345.1 Gossypium hirsutum
ACATTTTTAATCACATCAAGCAATTTAATACAATTCATTCGAACATCAAAAGAAAACCTCAAGGTACTTAGCCCATATATACTTTAGGCATTAGAGTCACATATATATATGGAATCATGAATCAAACTCAACATTTTAGCTAATATTCCCCCTTGGCCGAATTTTCTAAGCCAAGACAAAAGCATCAATATGCTTGCCTCTAACCGAATACATGCAACACCAATCTTCTTCCTATGGCCGAATATGCATGTCTATGTTTAGGCCGATTATATACTTAATACCACACATAAATGGCATACATTTTACTAACTAATGCATTACATATTATTTAACCATGTATATCACCAATCAATTTCATCACAATTTCACTTAAGCCTATTCTCAATACAATACATCGTGCTCAAATCATTATTCAAGTTCAAATTCGGCCAGCACACATATACATACTAGCAACTATGTATTAACATTGCATTCCATACTATAACCGAATGTATAGCTCATCGAAATATATTTATTCATGTTCCCTTAACACATATTGGTCAACTAGATCATGCATTATTCTTTGGCACATTTGGTCATTAAAGCAATCACCTATTTAACTTTCAAGCATTTTTTTATACTAACATTTCTCCCAAGGCAGAATTTATATACAACCTTTAGTACTCATTTAAAGTTTATATTTTAAGTAATTAATATACACAATATTAACCAAATATCCATTTACTAAGCATTTTAACAAATTTTCCTTCAACTATCCACACATTCGGCAATCACATAATCAAACACTAAACCTTAACTTCCAAGCCAAAACAACTAGCAAATTCAACACATCCAACATAAATTTCCATGCTAATGACATCAAAACAACTACTAAGAATTTCAAGCTCCTTGGCCAAATTTCAATCTTCCAAAATAACAAAAATTTGAGCCATGAAATAGGTAGAATTCAAACTAACCATTCAATTTATGCATGAATTTCCAAGAGTAGCATTGTACATACCTTGATCTAGCAATCTCCTTAGCTGAAAATTTTAACAACAAAAGGAAATTTCTTCTCCACCCTTTCCTAGCTACGGCAATGGAGGAATAAACCAACTTTGGTTTCTCCTCCCACTAACACATTATTTTATTACCCATACTCTTTTATTCATCTTTAATTCATCTAATACATTTTTATTACATATTTCTCACCACTAATAAATATAATAATATTAGCCCATGCATATAATGCCCATACTTATAAGCTGGCCAGCCACTAGCATTAAAAGTGGCAAATTGGCATGCAAACCCACTTATTTGCATCATTCAATAATTAATCACTTAAAATAAGCCACACATATATTCAAAGCTTCTCACATAAGTCCTTTTTATTTAGAAACACATTCAAATTGACAAAAATCAAAGCATTCAAATTTCACACATGCATGATCACATATTTTAGACATAAAATATTATATTCAATTATTTCTGCAACTCGGTTTAGCGGTCCCGAAACCACTTCCCGACTAGGGTCAAATTAGGGGTGTCACATAAGTAGATAAAGCTACCTCATAACATGTAACGCTCGCAATGGAGCTACTCACGGGCTTGCTCATAAAAGCAATTGGTCAAGGTGTAACTACACGGGCTGCTCACACAAGCTGTTAGGTATTCGACCCACTCAACGATTACCTAGCCACCAGTAGGACACACAAGACCATTGCCCAGAACCCAATTACATGTATCGCATCCATTATGAACTCGGACCAACTCAACGAGCTCGAATGCCACCTACATATCACGAACCCAGACCAACTCAATGAGTTCGAATTTCTTAATTCCTAGTGAAATGTCACTTGTATCCTAAACTATTCCTAAGGTTCAAACGGGATTCTTTCTCACATGTACATAACATCTCCATCGTACTTGCTTGTATCGTCGGGGATAACGACCAATATCATTCATACTTACAAAGTTACCATTAGGCATAGCATATATAATAATGATGAAACATTTATCACACAATGTCAACACATCAAAATATATTACATTGTCACATTATTTACTTATGTACATACAATTCATGTAATATCAAGCATTAACATTCTGGTATAACGTTGCATTATTATTATCACATGAACTTACCTCGATACCAAAAATGGCGAAAAGGGACCTAACCGTTAATTTCTAATTTTTCCCATGTTTTAGGTCCAAACCTCGTTTTCTTTGATCTATAACATCACATTTAGTCTATTTATTAGTCACATTAGTCAATGATCCAAAAATCATGCTATGGAAAAATTACGTGTTTGCCCCTAAACTTTGTCATATTTACACTTTTGCCCCTAGGCTCGTAAAATGATTTTCATTCAATTTCTTTATACTTTAAGCCTAGTCGAACAAATTTTATAACTACAACAGCCCTCAATTTCCACTAATTCAAACTTTAATGAAAAATTTTATAACTTTTACAATTTAGTCCTTTTATGCATTTTTACCAAAAATCACTTAGTAAAAGTCGTTTCTCTAACCATAAACTTGCATAATCTACCATTACACATCAAAATAAACATATATTTATCATAGGTCAAAACCCTAGACTTCAACCATATCTCAAAATATTGGTAGAAATAGACAGATTGAGTAATAACGACTTTAAAAATGTAAAAGTAATTAAAAAACGGGGCTAGAACGAGCTTACTATGGAGCTTGGAAAGTTTGGAAAACCCTAACTATGGTCTCCCTTTGCAAAATTCGGCCATGGCATGAAAAATGAAGAAGATGACATCCTTTTTTTTCATGTTATTTTAGATTTATTAGCCAAATTACTAAAATACCCTTAATGAAAAACAATTTAAAACATATAACCATGTCCATTTTTGTCCACAACTCAACTAATGGTCTAATTACTACATAAGGACTCCCAATTTAAAATTTCATAGCAATTAGACACCTCTAGCTTCTAGAACTCAAGTTTGCACTTTTTTATGATTTAGTCCTTTTGACTAAATTGAGTGCCCAAACGTCAAAATTTTCGAATGAAATTTTTAAAAAATTATTTCGTATAATTGTAGACCATAAAAATATAATAAAAACAAATTTTACTATGTCGAATTTGTGGTCCTGAAACCACTATGGCGACTAGGCCCAAATTAGGGATGTTACAACTCTCCCCCTTTAGGGATTTTCGTCCTCAAAATCTTACCAGAAGAGTGGTTCGGTTTTCACATAAACTCCACTATCTCATTATCATTGCTAAAGAACTTTTACTCAAGCTATGCTTAATACTTAGCTCTTTAATTTCTCATACTAAAGTTATGAGTAATTCTTCGCTATACGACACATCAACTGAATCTTGATCTCTATTGGAGAATTTATGTACTCAAAGGTCTGATCCATACTATCATAGCACATACATACATAACATACTTGAATCCTTCCGAATTTAAATGGCGTAGCTAGCCCGATTATCATGGCCTTATACTCTCTACAATTTTATACAGTGAGACAATTTTCTAATTCAACCTCTAGCCTTTATTAAAATTCAAAACCTCATTTAGCTTTCTCAATAATTCACGATATAAATCTCGGATCTCAATTTGATTAACAAAGACTAGCATTTTAAGAAATTTGACAATCTCAGAGATACATAATTCCAGTAATCTAATAAGCGAGAATTTAGTACATACCTACATGATTTGCAGATTTCATCAAATACTTAATACAAGCCACATAATATTTTTCTTTTTCAAAGACGAAGATAATCCAGATATGAAATCCATAGTAATTCTTTCTCATTTCCATTCTAGTGTCAACACTGCCAAAAATAGTTCTGATAATACTTGATATTCAACTTTAACTCTATTAACATGTCAAGTATTCACTCACAAGGATCAGAAATGTCGAGTTTCAAACTCGATCACTAATAATCTATTCCTATAAATTTTCTTACAAATTTTTCTATATAAGCTCTTGGTTTTCTATCCAAACATTTGAAACTGCATTATGCTCTTCGTAGTGATAATACAATAATTATCTTATCATCTTTTAACGACTCTAGTCATCTATACTATCACCAACTTAGATCTGTCTATAACATCAGATACGTTGAGCTATCACACTACCTTTCAGTCTTATAACACATCATAAACCATTTAACAACATATCTCTGAAAATCAAGAAGTCTCTGCCCAATGCAGACTGAACTAGTTCAAAGGCTTCAATTAACAATGTTCTCGTTTATTCAAATCTTTATACCATTCAACTTTCACAAGACGAAAATTTTATCATTCAAAGTAGCTTTAAATCATATCAAAGTCTTCTAAGTTATGTACACTTTTCACTCAGACTATCTGTCTTTTACCGAAAAAGAAATAAAATCTTATTCTCAGACTTGAAAAAAAATGATTTGGACATACATGTCTCATTAAATCTTCCTAACAATAACCCATACCGATTGAACAACCAAGTCGGTCTTAATCATCAATAAATGACATTTCAAGAAATCCTCTCTTCCAGTCGATAGAACGATTCAACATACAAACATTCAAAATTCACTTGTCATGCTAATAAAAGACCATTTCAATTGCATTAGCTCAAGGTAGTATAAATATTTCCAATCGAAGACATTACCTTTGATTAACTTACTTGAGAAAAGAAATCCACCATACAAATTGAAACTAGAAGTTTCACCACTTATACCTCAGCCGATATTAATTCTTTACATAGAAATCAAAGAAACCCAGATACGAAGATCATTACATTACCACGATCAAATCAGAAGCATTGTCATACTTGATATAAATATCACAAGATGAAGGTCATACTTTAGATGCGAGCCATTATCGACAATTTATGAAATATAGATGACAAAGGAAAGCAAATAAAGAAATCCAAGATAGAAAAATCCAAGATAGGATGCCATGTCGAAAGACCGAGAATAAAACTCTTAAGAAATATGGATGATTTCAATAATTCCTCAGAGAAAGAAGCCCAGAGGACAACACCATTCAACCCACTGGAATTAAAATGCAACAAAGATGATATATTTTCCATATATATATGTTGGACAAAACATCAATTTGAAGGAATAGAATCAAAGCATCATGTGCATCTTCTCATAAAATCTCAACAGACGAAATATAATAGAATACTAGAGAGAAATAGAACAATACCGATTATAAACCAGTCGGGTTATCAATGCTTTCATCTAACATCAAGATTAGAAAACATCCTCTTACAATAACAATTTATCAGAAGATAGGCAGTCACAATAACACTTCTGAGAACAAATTAGTCTTTAGGGTACCTCAAGAGAGACAGTCATAATCTGTTCACTGTGATTACCACACACTTTCAACATCGTGTCTGAATAAGTCGATTTACCAAAGTTATTTTCTTCTCTCACTGTGATATTTTGTAAATCGAATAATCTTTAAATCAATCTGATACCTTTCTTGTTCTGTCTTTACTTATCAACTCATTCTCAAACTTTGACATATTTATAATCATTCTATAGCTAAACTCTTTGGTTTCACACTTGTGAGCTTATTCCACAGATCTCATAAAATCCTTTATAAACACCACTCTGGTAAGGGGGTAGGGTCGTAAGGTCCCTAACTCATCTCTTATACACATATACTTACAATACAATTTTCATCATTATAGTCATTTTATCACCATCATATCATTCACTTCAGGCAAGCTAACATTCATGTTTATTTTATGCAGACTTTCCGGTTACCCTATTTAAACAAGTGTACTTATACATGCATTCTATAGATTCTGAATAACTTTACTAATCATTTTCATTTACTCAAACAAGTCATGCACATAACATCATACGAGGCCAAACAAACATGAATAAGCATATTACAATCTAAACTTTCATCTTGCACATCATCATATACATATCATTACAATCATATAACTCAATTCAATCAATTTAGCACATTTATTTAAGCTATACGAGCTTGCCAATCATAATTATCCAAACCAGTATACATGAGCATTTGTTCCATCAGTATCTTTGGTGAGTTACCTAAATACTTGCATTCACTCGAGCAAATCAGTCATATACATCATAGAACTATCAATTAAACATAGATAAGCTTATTATAATGTATTCCCTTATCTCATTTAAAGATATCATTGAAATTCATCAATATTCAATGTCCAATCGGGACAATGACATTTCCATCCGTAACATGATATTATGAGCCTTTATTAATACCTTTATGAATTTCTACTTATCACATTAACTTAATCGAATAACCCAAGTGCACAACATCATATGAACATCAAACAAGCACGGGTTATAATCGCAACATGAACTTTCATCTCACGTGTCATCACGTGCATATCATGAACTTTTGTTCATACTTTTCTAAGCTTAGACTCATCATAATTGTAACTTACTCAAATACCTTAGCATCACATTGGACATGGTCGGTGTAGCTCGGTTGGAGAGTATATCTGTCTAAGCGAGATAAATCTCATCCGTGTCGGGAGACATCACACTATCACAGATTATATGTGGCATGTATAGTTAGACTCTCACACATGCTAGGTTAGTCCGAGAACTGACTAAACCATAGCTCTGATACCACTAAATGTAACACCCCTGTGACAGCCCAAAGTTGACCCTAGTCGGGAAGTGGTTTCGGGACCGCTAAACCGAGTCACCGAAATGTTTGAATGTGATACTTATTGTGTAGAATATGTAATTATGAATGTGTGAAAATTTCAAGCTTCAATTGGGTTGATTTCATGTGAATTTAGTCAATAGGACTTATGTGAGAAAATTCTAAAATGTGATAGGTCAATGTGTGAGGACCTACTAGTGCATGTGGACAAAGGGGGGACTTGCATGTCAAATTCCCCCCCTAATGAGTAGTGGCCGGCCATGACAAGGAAGGATGGGCAAAACATGTCATGAAACATGTTTTGTTAGTGGAAGAATAAAATAAGGAGTATGGGTAATAAAGAAATGGAAAACAAAAGAAAAAAAAATGTGTGTGTGGTGTTTGTCCCCCCATGGCCGTGAGCTAAACAAGAGAAAGGGGGAATTTTGTTCATCCTTTTCTCATCTTCATGCTTGCCAAAAACTAGAAAGAAAAACAAAGAAAAATTTTCTCATCCTTTGGTTCATCCTTGGCCAAAAATTTTAAGGAAGAAAGAAGAAGAAAGGTGAAGAGATTCGGCCATGCATGTAGCTAGGCTAAGGTATGTTTGATGATGTTCCATGAGAGGCATGCATGTTTTAGTTGTTAGCTTGAGTTCTACCTAACCCATGGTCTAAATCTTGCTATGTGATGGAAATGGCACTTGACCATGGATGAATCATTCTTGGTTGATGTTTGATGTTGTGGTGATGAGGCATGAGGATGAGTTAAGATTCGGCCTAGGTGGAGGTTGTGTTAATGCCATTGCATGCAAAATATGAAGCTTGTTAATGATGCATGTGATGATGGCTTGATGATTCTTGAACCTCCTTTTTAGCATTTTTTTTGTTGTGTGAGCACATATGTGCATTGGTTGCTAAATGGAGAAGAATCGGCTAGCAAGATGTGTGCTAAGGCCGAATGTAACTTTGCATGTTAATGAGCAATGCATGTGTTAAATTGATGAAAAGGGGGAGGATGCTTTACTAGTGTGTACATGTGTGTATTAAGTGTTGAAATCGACCCCAAAAATGGACATGCATATTCGGCCAAGGGCAAGAAATTAGCTAATATGTTGTGTTGATGCATGATTTTTGCATGTATGAGACTTTAATGTCTAATGTATAAATATGGGCTAAGTGCCTTGTGTTCATCTTTTGATGCCTAAAATGATGAAATCAATTTATTTGTTT
This sequence comes from Gossypium hirsutum, assembly GCF_007990345.1. Taxonomy (NCBI): domain Eukaryota; kingdom Viridiplantae; phylum Streptophyta; class Magnoliopsida; order Malvales; family Malvaceae; genus Gossypium; species Gossypium hirsutum. Next base: position 16,142,392 of record NC_053432.1, read on the forward strand.
GATTAAGCTCAAGAGCAAAGGGGAAATAAAACCGATAAAGGGAAGGAAAAAGTGGTTGAATAGCTAGCGGAATCGTTCGACAACACCCGAGGTAAGTTCTTGAGTAAGAGAGCTTAAATTTCGATGTGATTAAATCATGCTCTAAGTGTGGCTATTGAGCCGAATGTGCAACGACAATATGTGCCTTGTGTTTGAGTTTCGTAAACGAAAATGAAATATGAATGTGCTATGAATTATTGTTAGATGTGCATGATTAATTGAATGCTGTCCGGGCTAAGTCCCGAAGGCTTTGTGCTAAGTGAATATATCCGGATTAAGATCCGAAGGCCTTTGTGCGAGATACTAAATCCGGGTTAAGTCCCGAAGGCATTCGTACGAGTTATTAAATCCGGGTTAAGTCCCGAAGGCATTCGTGCGAGTTATTAAATCCGGGTTAAGTCCCGAAGGCATTCGTGCGAGTTGTTAAATCCGGGTTATGTCCCGAAGGCATTGTGTGAGTTACTAAAACCGGGCTATGTCCCGAAGGCATTTGAACGAGGAGCTATATCCGGTTAAATCCCGAAGGTACGTGATTTGGTAATGAATGAGCTTGCTGTAAAATTCCAGCGAATACTCGAAAAACATCCCAATATGGGGATATGTTACGTATGTGTTGAATTTAATCAAGCCCTTACAAATAAATGTTCGCTCAGTTGATAAACGAGCTACCGGCCTTCGGCCAAGTTAGTTTATTGTGTATGTACATAAGGGTTGTTAATGTTGTGAAGCAAGTTTGATATCGGTAAATTGCGTATTATGAAATATTCCGTTTAGCTAAATGTGTGCTATTCTTTGTGCATGCTGGAATTCCTTGCTCAAACTTACTAAGCATAAATTGCTTACTCGTTACATTGCTCCTCTGTTTTATAGATTTTTGGTTCTCCAGCTATCGGACTCGGGATCTTGAAGTCGAAGTCGCCCACACTATCAAAGGCTCTTTTGGGTACTATTTTGGTTGAATTTTGTTATGGCATGTATAGGACTACCCATTGTTGTCTTTCGAGTACTTTATGAAATGTATAAGTGTACAGCCATGCGAAAATGGCTTGTAGAAGTGGAGTATGGCATTAGACCATTCGTATTTGTGAATGTATAGATGGTTTCATGATGTAACTATGTTGGAATGGAAGTGTTGAGCAAATGATCAGCCACTAGAATGGCTAAGTATGATCATATGTGGGCTTATGTATGACAAGGCCCTAGTTGGTCCATGAAACCCCAAATTAGGTAAGGTTCACTTTGAAAACAGAAGCTGATAGCAGCAGTGGTGTGGATTGGAAAAATCACAAGAATTCGTGGAGTGGAATTAAATAGTGAATAAATTATGTAATCGAACCTTGATGAATCTACTTTCATATGGAAGTAACGAAACAATGATAGGAACAGTACAGAAAGAGATATTCGGGTTCTTGTGGAACAGGGCCAGAACAGTTTCTGGATTCACTGTTACGCCTTTGGAAATTCACTATAAATTGACCAGAGATAATTAGGGGTCATACCATATATGTATGGATTCCTCTCTGAGTCTAGTTTCCATAGAAACAAACGGCATCAGTATTGAAGCTCTGTGCAGAGAGATATCCCAGTCGTAATGGGAAAAGGTCAGTGTAGTCGACCCCTGTAACATGGGAGACTTTGACTAATAAACTGTACTAATTGGCCTGACCAAAAATTCTAGAAAAAAATCCATAGGTGGGGACATGAGTCTAGTTTCAGGGAAAAATCACAAAACTGATTTTTGAGTTGTGAAACTCAAGATATGATTTTTGAAGCGACTAGTACTCAGACTGGGCAGTGTCTGGAAAAATTTTTCAAAGTTTGTTAACATCTCGTGTCCGACTCCGGTGTCGGTCTCGGGTTCGGGGTGTTACATTTTATTGGTATCAGAGCTACGGTTTAGTCGATTCTAGGACTACCGTAATGTTTTGGGTCTAGCTATACATGCCATTTTATGTGATTACTTGATAGTGTGGTGATTTCCGACAATTGTAAATGTGTTTATTTATAGTAATGGATCCCGATCGTGACCGAGAGGTAGCTGATGATCTTGAGAGTGTAGCGCCTGCTCCCGTACAAGGGACAGTGCCGGCAAACTCTCAACCTAATGCTAGTAATCAGAATGATGAAGCTAGACAAGCATTCTATAGCGTGATGAATGATTGGTTTAACCAATACATTCGAACTAATATGGCTGTTCCACAACCTCCATTCCCGAACAAATACTACCCCCGCACCTACAATACCGCCGGTAACGGACCAAATAAGGTCACATAAGCCCCAGTTGACAGAATCGAAAACATGGGGCTACTGAATTTAAGGCTATGGATAGCGATGATGCCGAGCAAGCTGAATTTTGGCTGGACAACACTATCCGGGTACTCGATGAGCTATCTTGTACACCCGATGAATGCCTAAAGTGTGCTATCTCCTTGCTACGTGTTCTGCCTACTATTGGTGGAGTACTCTGACTTCTATTGTGCCCCGAGAGCAAGTAACTTGGGAGTTTTTCCAAACTGAGTTTCGGAAAAAGTATATCAGTCAGAGATTTGTTGATCAAAAACGGAAGGAATTTCTTGAGCTTAAGCAAGGCTCCATGTCGGTTACTGATTACGAGCGAAAATTTGTTAGACTTAGCAAATACGCTCGGGAATGTGTTTCGTCCGAAGCTGTTATGTGTAAACGCTTCGAGGATGGGCTGAATGAAGATATAAAAATGTTCATTGGCGTTCTTGAAATACAAGAGTTCGTGGTACTTGTTGAACGAGCTTGTAAAGCCGAAGAGCTTAGAAAAGAAAAGCAAAGAGTTGATGAGGGAACTGGAGAGTTTCGTAAAACATCCTCGGGGAGGTCTCTTCAACAGACATCGAAGAGATTTCGAGATGATGCGGGCCAGTTTAGAGGCACTTCGGGCCTTTTTGGACGAGATCGTGATCGACCCCCTGTGGGTACACGAGGCACTTGGTCGCCAGTGTTGGGAATGAACGTCGAGACAGGACGAAATGCCGATATTGCGGTAAATGGCATTCGGGGAGTTGTAGATTTCCTACCGCTCCTGTTACAAATGCGGATCAGTGGACCACTTCATTAAAGATTGCCCGAGGTTGTCGGGACAGAATGCAAATCAGAGTGGGAAACCGGGTGCTACCACTGCTCGAGGTAGACCATCTGGAAATATGGGCAATGCTGGTGGTGGTCAGAGAGGATCTAGAGATGATATAACCAGATCCGAAGCCCGTGCGCCTGCTAGAGCTTATGCTATACGTGCCCGCGAGGATGCTTCTTCGCCTGATGTTATTACCGGTACATTCACCCTCTTTGATACTAATGTAATTGCTTTGATTGACCCCGGATCTACTCATTCTTACATATGTGAAACCTTAGCATCCAGTAAGACTTTACCTATTGAGTCTACTGAGTTCGTAATTCGGGTGTCAAATCCCTTGGGTCGTTACGTGCTTGTCGACAAAGTGTGTAAGAAATGTCCCCTGGAAATTCGAGGTTCCTGTTTTCCAGCGGACTTGATGCTTTTGCCGTTTGATGAATTTGATGTTATCCTTGGGTTGGATTGGTTGACCGCGCATGATGCGATTGTGAATTGCAAGAGCAAGACTATTGATTTGAGGTGCGCAAATAACGAAGTAGTCCGAATTGAGTCTGCGGACTTGGAGGGGATGCCAGCTGTAATATCAGCAATGTTGGCACAGAAATATGTAAAAAAAAAGGGTGCAAGCATACCTTGCATATGTGCTTGATGACAAAGAATTAGAAAGGAAACCCGAATCTGTGCCGGTGGTTTGTGAATACCCGGATGTTTTTCCGGAAGAATTACCGGGTTTACCACCTGTTCGGGAGGTAGAGTTTGGTATTGAGCTTGTACCTGGGACTACGCCGATTTCGATAGCTCCGTATCGTATGGCACCAACTGAGTTAAAGGAGTTGAAAGCTCAGTTGCAAGAACTGACGGATAGAGGTTTCGCTCGACCAAGTTTCTCACCTTGGGGTGCACCAGTATTGTTCGTGAAAAAGAAGGACGGAACCATGAGGTTGTCCATTGACTATCGTCAGCTGAATAAAGTGACGATAAAGAACAAATATCCGTTGCCGTGCATCGATGATTTGTTCGACCAACTGAAGGGAGCCTCAGTGTTCTCAAAAATAGATTTGAGATCGGGCTATTATCAGTTGCAAATTCGAGATCCAGATATTCCCAAAACTGCCTTCAGAACGAGATATGGTCACTACGAATTCTTAGTGATGCCGTTTGGGCTCACTAATGCCCCTGCGGTATTTATGGATTTGATGAATCGGATCTTCAGACCGTATTTGGATCAGTTCGTAGTTGTGTTCATTGATGACATTTTGGTCTATTCAAGAGATGAGACCGAACATGCTGGGCATCTGAGGCTAGTGCTGCAAATTTTGCGGGATAAGCAGTTATATGCTAAGTTCAGTAAGTGCGAGTTCTGGTTAAGAGAGGTTAGCTTCTTGGGTCATGTGGTATCCGCATCGGGTATTGATTTGACCCGAACAAAATTTCAGCCATACTTGACTGGAAACCTCCGAGAAATATTACTGAAGTTCGGAGCTTTTTGGGGCTCGCCGGTTATTACCGACGATTTGTGAAAGGTTTCTCGATGATAGCCACACCAATGACGAAGCTACTTCAAAAGGATGTTAAGTTCGAGTGGACGGAGAAATGTCAGAAAAGTTTCAACCAACTGAAAACTCATTTGACTGAAGCTCCAATTTTGGTGCAACCCGAATCAGGTAAAGAGTTTGTCATTTATAGTGACACATCCCTACTTGGGTTGGGTCGCGTATTGATGCAAGAAGGTCGAGTCGTGGCCTATGCGTCGAGACAATTGAAGCCACACGAGAGGAATTATCCGACCCATGATCTCGAACTAGCTGCCATCGTGTTTGCTTTAAAAATATGGCGACATTATCTGTTTGGTGAGAAGTGCCATGTATTTTCGAATCACAAAAGTCTCAAATATTTGATGACTCAACGAGACTTGAATCTGCGACAAAGACGTTGGCTTGAGTTGTTGAAAGATTACGAGCTTGTCATTGATTACCACCCGGGAAAGGCTAACGTGGTTGCGGACGCCTTAAGCCGGAAGTCATTGTTTGCTTTACGAGCGATGAATGTGCATTTGTCTGTTCTACCAGACAGTGTGTTAGTAGCTGAATTAAAAGCTAAACCATTATTGACTCACCAAATTCGTGAAGCTCAGAAAGTCGATGATGAATTGGTTGCAAAACGGGCTAAGTGTTTTCCGAACGAGGAATCGGAGTTTCAAATTGATGATGATGATTGTTTGAGGATCAGAAATCGTTTGTGTGTTCCAAGGAATTCGGAACTCATTTCGATGATTCTGAACGAAGCCCATTGTTGCCGAATGTCAATTCACCCGGGGAGTACGAAAATGTACAACGATTTGAAACGTCAATTTTGGTGGCATGGTATGAAACGGGACATCTCCGACTTTGTTTCGAGATGTTTAATATGTCAACAAGTGAAAGCGGAACATCAAGTGCTTTCAGGATTACTCCAGCCGATCATGATACCCGAGTGGAAATGGGATCGAGTCACAATGGACTTTGTGTCCGGACTGCCCTTGTCAGCAAGTAAGAAGGATGCGATATGGGTTATTGTTGATAGACTGACTAAGTCGGCTCATTTCATCCCCGTACGTATGGATTTTTCATTGGATAAACTAGCTGAATTGTACGTTTATCAAATTGTGAGATTATACGGGGTACCTGTTTCTATCGTGTCGGATAGAGATCCGAGATTCACCTCACGATTTTGGAAGAAATTGCAAGAAGCTCTGGGTACTAAGCTGCATTTTAGCACTGCTTTTCACCCCCAAACCGATGGTCAATCCGAGCGGATAATTCAGATACTTGAGGATATGTTGAGATGTTGCATCCTTGAGTTCAGTAGTTCATGGGAACGGTGTTTACCTTTGATTGAATTCGCTTACAACAATAGTTTTCAATCAAGTATTAAGATGGCACCTTATGAGGCTTTGTACGGTCGTAAATGCCGTACACCATTGTTTTGGACCGAGCTCGGTGAAAGCAAAATTTTCGGAGTTGATTTGATTAGAGATGCTGAACAGAAAGTAAAGGTAATCCGTGAAAGTCTGAAGGTATCCACGGATCGTCAGAAATCGTACGCAGATTTGAAACGAAAAGACATCGAGTATCAGGTGGGAGACAAAGTGTTCCTTAAGGTTTCACCTTGGAAAAAGATACTCAGGTTCGGCCGTAAGGGCAAGTTGAGCCCAAGATTCATTGGGCCGTACGAAATCTCCGAACGAGTTGGTCCGGTTGCGTATAGATTGATTTTGCCCTCGGAGCTTGAAAAGATTCATGACGTCTTTCATGTTTCGATGCTTCGACGCTATCGATCTGATCCATCGCACATAATTAGCCCATCGGAGGTTGAAATTCAAGTCGACATGAGCTATGAAGAAGAACCGATGCGTATCCTAGCTCGTGAAGTGAAGGAGTTACGAAACAAAAGAGTTCCGCTAGTAAAGGTGTTATGGCTCAAACTCGGGATCGAGGAAGCTACTTGGGAGACCGAGAGCTCGATGAAAGAACGATACCCAAACCTATTTACCGGTAAGATTTTCGGGGACGAAAATTTCTTAAGTGGGGGAGAGTTGTGACAGCCCAAAGTTGACCCTAGTCGGGAAGTGGTTTCGGGACCGCTAAACCGAGTCACCGAAATGTTTGAATGTGATACTTATTGTGTAGAATATGTAATTATGAATGTGTGAAAATTTCAAGCTTCAATTGGGTTGATTTCATGTGAATTTAGTCAATAGGACTTATGTGAGAAAATTCTAAAATGTGATAGGTCAATGTGTGAGGACCTACTAGTGCATGTGGACAAAGGGGGGACTTGCATGTCAAATTCCCCCCCTAATGAGTAGTGGCCGGCCATGACAAGGAAGGATGGGCAAAACATGTCATGAAACATGTTTTGTTAGTGGAAGAATAAAATAAGGAGTATGGGTAATAAAGAAATGGAAAACAAAAGAAAAAAAATGTGTGTGTGGTGTTTGTCCCCCCATGGCCGTGAGCTAAACAAGAGAAAGGGGGAATTTTGTTCATCCTTTTCTCATCTTCATGCTTGCCAAAAACTAGAAAGAAAAACAAAGAAAAATTTTCTCATCCTTTGGTTCATCCTTGGCCAAAAATTTTAAGGAGGAAAGAAGAAGAAAGGTGAAGAGATTCGGCCATGCATGTAGCTAGGCTAAGGTATGTTTGATGATGTTCCATGAGAGGCATGCATGTTTTAGTTGTTAGCTTGAGTTCTACCTAACCCATGGTCTAAATCTTGCTATGTGATGGAAATGGCACTTGACCATGGATGAATCATTCTTGGTTGATGTTTGATGTTGTGGTGATGAGGCATGAGGATGAGTTAAGATTCGGCCTAGGTGGAGGTTGTGTTAATGCCATTGCATGCAAAATATGAAGCTTGTTAATGATGCATGTGATGATGGCTTGATGATTCTTGAACCTCCTTTTTAGCATTTTTTTGTTGTGTGAGCACATATGTGCATTGGTTGCTAAATGGAGAAGAATCGGCTAGCAAGATGTGTGCTAAGGCCGAATGTAACTTTGCATGTTAATGAGCAATGCATGTGTTAAATTGATGAAAAGGGGGAGGATGCTTTACTAGTGTGTACATGTGTGTATTAAGTGTTGAAATCGACCCCAAAAATGGACATGCATATTCGGCCAAGGGCAAGAAATTAGCTAATATGTTGTGTTGATGCATGATTTTTGCATGTATGAGACTTTAATGTCTAATGTATAAATATGGGCTAAGTGCCTTGTGTTCATCTTTTGATGCCTAAAATGATGAAATCAATTTATTTGTTTGATTAAGCTCAAGAGCAAAGGGGAAATAAAACCGATAAAGGGAAGGAAAAAGTGGTTGAATAGCTAGCGGAATCGTTCGACAACACCCGAGGTAAGTTCTTGAGTAAGAGAGCTTAAATTTCGATGTGATTAAATCATGCTCTAAGTGTGGCTATTGAGCCGAATGTGCAACGACAATATGTGCCTTGTGTTTGAGTTTCGTAAACGAAAATGAAATATGAATGTGCTATGAATTATTGTTAGATGTGCATGATTAATTGAATGCTGTCCGGGCTAAGTCCCGAAGGCTTTGTGCTAAGTGAATATATCCGGATTAAGATCCGAAGGCCTTTGTGCGAGATACTAAATCCGGGTTAAGTCCCGAAGGCATTCGTGCGAGTTATTAAATCCGGGTTAAGTCCCGAAGGCATTCGTGCGAGTTATTAAATCCGGGTTAAGTCCCGAAGGCATTCGTGCGAGTTGTTAAATCCGGGTTATGTCCCGAAGGCATTGTGTGAGTTACTAAAACCGGGCTATGTCCCGAAGGCATTTGAACGAGGAGCTATATCCGGTTAAATCCCGAAGGTACGTGATTTGGTAATGAATGAGCTTGCTGTAAAATTCCAGCGAATACTCGAAAAACATCCCAATATGGGGATATGTTATGTATGTGTTGAATTTAATCGAGCCCTTACAAATAAATGTTCGCTCAGTTGATAAACGAGCTACCGGCCTTCGGCCAAGTTAGTTTATTGTGTATGTACATAAGGGTTGTTAATGTTGTGAAGCAAGTTTGATATCGGTAAATTGCGTATTATGAAATATTCCGTTTAGCTAAATGTGTGCTATTCTTTGTGCATGCTGGAATTCCTTGCTCAAACTTACTAAGCATAAATTTCTTACTCGTTACATTGCTCCTCTGTTTTATAGATTTTTGGTTCTCCAGCTATCGGACTCGGGATCTTGAAGTCGAAGTCGCCCACACTATCAAAGGCTCTTTTGGGTACTATTTTGGTTGAATTTTGTTATGGCATGTATAGGACTACCCATTGTTGTCTTTCGAGTACTTTATGAAATGTATAAGTGTACAGCCATGCGAAAATGGCTTGTAGAAGTGGAGTATGGCATTAGACCATTCGTATTTGTGAATGTATAGATGGTTTCATGATGTAACTATGTTGGAATGGAAGTGTTGAGCAAATGATCAGCCACTAGAATGGCTAAGTATTATCATATGTGGGCTTATGTATGACAAGGCCCTAGTTGGTCCATGAAACCCCAAATTAGGTAAGGTTCACTTTGAAAACAGAAGCTGATAGCAGCAGTGGTGTGGATTGGAAAAATCACAAGAATTCGTAGGAGTGGAATTAAATAGTGAATAAATTATGTAATCGAACCTTGATGAATCTACTTTCATATGGAAGTAACGAAACAATTATAGGAACAGTACAGAAAGAGATATTCGGGTTCTTGTGGAACAGGGCCAGAACAGTTTCTGGATTCACTGTTCCGCCTTTGGAAATTCACTATAAATTGACCAGAGATAATTAGGGGTCATACCATATATGTATGGATTCCTCTCTGAGTCTAGTTTCCACAGAAACAAACGGCATCAGTATTGAAGCTCTGTGCAGAGAGATATCCCAGTCGTAATGGGAAAAGTCAGTGTAGTCGACCCCTGTAACATGGGAGACTTTGACTAATAAACTGTACTAATTGGCCTGACCAAAAATTCTAGAAAAAAATCCATAGGTGGGGACATGAGTATAGTTTCAGGGAAAAATCAGAAAACTGATTTTTGAGTTGTGAAACTCAAGATATGATTTTTGAAGCGACTAGTACTCAGACTGGGCAGTGTCTGGAAAAATTTTTCAAAGTTTGTTAACATCTCGTGTCCGACTCCGGTGTCGGTCTCGGGTTCGGGGTGTTACAACCCCTTACCCGTGTCTGACACCGGGACAAGATACGAAGCATTATCGGACTTGACCATAAACATACATGTAAAACCGAGGTATAAAATTTCAACCAATTCAAAAACATTCAAACACATGCATATCATTCCTTATACAGGCCTACAAGGCCCAAAACATACATCGGGGGTGGTTCAGGACTAAACCGAGAATTTTCAGAAATTTTACAACACTTACGGAATTTCCCATGTTTAGAGAGTCACACGCCCGTGTGGATTAAGCCGTGTGGTCACACACGCCCGTGTGGCTTGGGGCATGCCCGTGTCCTCAGCCTGTGTAACTCTCTGTTTATGACGTCAGCAATGAAATGGGGTCACGCGGCCAAGTGATACGCCTGTGTACTACGGCCGTATTCCCCACACGGCTGAGACACACGGCTATATCTCTGCCATTGTGGCCAACACTTAGGCTATTTTCCAAGCCTTGGTAAACCATAAACCCTCACACATTAATACAACATCAAGGACATATAACATGGACTCCATTTAACAATTAAAACATGGCCTCCATTTAATGATTAAACATCTTCATTTAGGCCACAAACATTGCATTTGCATGTCATGATTCATGTGCTTTATACACTCATTTGGCCTTGTCTATTATGATATCACTTATACTTTTATATCATGGTTACCATAAAACCAAAAGATTTCAACTTAATCATCCAACATTCATATTCAATGCTAACTCATAACTTTATAACATATTGACATATTTCACATACGTAGAATAACATGCTTGTCTAAGACATTGCAGACCACATCAAGGCACATACTCACATCACATAAAACTTTTAAGCTTGTGCACGCACATATAATAGGGTTACAACCCAATAATCAATATAAGCCACATCTCATGGCTATATACAATTGAATCATTATAAGCCAATACATTTGGCCAAATCATGAAAAACATATATCAAAAGGCTAAGTCTCTATACATGTTACTCACTTGAAAATACTTAGGATTTATCGATACCCCAAGTTGATAATTTGATAGTGTGATGCTGCCTCTGACGATCTCCAACCCCAAGCTAACCTGACAGCACTAAAGAAATAGAAAGGAGGAAGTAAACTTTATAGCTTAATAACTCCATATGAAAATAATAAGCAATATGTCAACATGCTTCTCAAGGTAATACAATCATAATTACACATTTAATTATGTTCTGGTCAAGCTGTTTTCTCGAGTCATGGTTACTAAGTTATTTATATCTGGAGCTACAAAACTCCAAATTAAGATCTGCTAATTTTCCCTGAAACTAGACTCACATATATTCTTACCATAAAATTTTTAGAAATTTTGGTCTAGCCAATAACTACAGCTTATTCTTTAAAGTTACCTCTATTCTGCTATTTGACAGCTTCGACCATTCTTTACTAAAAATTGATTATCTCATAGTACGAGATTCGAATAATGTTCCCGTCTGTTTCTCTTGAAATTAGACTCATTAAGGATTTATTCATATTAATTATAATCTATAATTATTTTTGTAACACCCCAAACCCGGCCCAGATGTTATGGCCGAATCTGACGCGTCACATTGAAATGTTTTAGCGAAAACCTTATTTTCATTGGAAACACTCCCTTAAAATGAAAAACCTTAATTACTTTGTAAATTCTCTTTTCAGTTGTGGAAGCTTTATTTAGAACATATGATTTTATGAAAACTCGTCATTTAAAAATTGAGGTGCGGAAACGTAGTATTTAAAAATAGTTATGGTTTAGGAAACCACGCCCTACTTCTAATAAATATAAAGCATAAAAAATGATAATAATCCTAATTTAAAATATTAGCCAGAGGAAAGACCTTGTTACAACCCAAATAAAATTGAAATAATTTAAAGTAAATATATTAAAAATTACATAAAAACTAAGTCTAAACTTTTTATGCTAGTTGGCCACCTCCGAGTCCTTCCATCCGTCGAACCGCCTATTGAGGATCACCTGAAAAGTTTAGAAGAAGGGGGGTGAGTTTTGAAAACTCAGTGTGTACAATCCTCAACAAGTATAAAGCAATCATTAGTTATTTTGGGCCAGATCCCAATTCAATAACGGTGGTCTTTGGGCCTTAGCCCAAATTAGCCTCGGTTGGGCCGAAGCCCATATCGCAATAATATCACAACAGTATCATACATGCAATGCAATGCAGTGCAATCCCATCCCAATAAACCATCTGCTACACACTAGCTTCATCCCCCGTCACACCATGTGGGGATATAAATATCGACCCATCCAATCGATACATCAATGGTAGCTCGGTTGCAGAACTACCTTCATTTACATATTGGGCTTTAAAAGCCATCGGTGGATCCATGATTGTCAAGCAACCATGCGATCCTCATATACTTCCTCCGTTCCATAATTCCCAATCCATATGCAACCTAAGCAGAATATCATTTGTATGCAACAGATATGCACGTCACTTACATTCAACACATAGGGGTATTTTGGTCATTTTTGCCCTTAGGGACATTTCGATAATTTTTCCTTTATTACGATTTTCACTTACCTTGGCCTGTTAACAAATCTCGTGAGCTAAGATGAACGAATACTATGTAAGATTCCAGAGAAGAGGAGGTGGGTCATTAAGACCGCTTAAGTACCAAGCTCTCCCTAGATCCAATCCTAGACATGCATATACCCGTGGCCTCACCTTAACCCTATGACTTGTCCACGGTCTCAACAATTTAATTAAGTTTTATGTAGTTATCATATACTGGGCCCAAAACTCCTACATACATGCATATGGCCCACTTGGCCCAATCTCATTCATATGGCCCATCTGGCCCAATTCACATTCTTATGGCCTACCAGGCCCAATTCACATTTATATGGCCCATTAGGCCCAATTCACATTTATATGGCCCATTAGGCCCAGATCACATTCATATTCATGCTCACATACAATTTTCTATCACATTGCATTAATTATCAATTTTTTCCTATTATGGGCCCAATAGCCCATCGGGCCCATTTAGCCCATTTAGGCCCATCCAATTCATAACCCAAGTCCATGGAATCGCCCATGGGCCTTAAACAACCTATCGATTTCCTCCTCATGAGTGTTCGAGCACTCGTAAGACTACTGCAGCCAAACTTTCGACTTTTCGACTTTTCGGCATGTCGGCTTTTCGGCTTTTGCCGATCTACTTATGTGTGCAGTGTATGTACACACCTTCGACTTTATATCAAGTTATCATAGGGTAGAAGTACACACCTTATCACCTAGAGTACTAAGTATTCATAATCGCCCGAACCAATATTCAACATTATATTCCATTAGTCACATTCCATTAATTCAAAATAAATCCACTACTTACCGAAGAACCACCTATACTTGCCTTGACTAGATTGATCGACTGTGATCTGCCTATGTAACTCGAAATCTGACGTAGTCCCCCTTCCGCATCCAGGCGAAAAGTCCCTAACGGCTAACACTTTACGTCGCTTAAACTTGGGAGCCTCTATCCTAACCTCTCTGCTAGAACCCCCTTTTTCCATCAGCGATCACATTCTTGAATGAGAGGGAAAAAGAGAAATAAATGGAGAAACAATAGGTTAACGAAATTTTTGAAAGAATAAAGAAGAATCGGCTTTTAAGAGTGTAGAAACGAAAGAACTTAGAAATATTTAACAAAAGCCGAAGAAGATCTAATTCACTTATCGATTGCAAGATCGCTTGCCAACAAGAAATAAAACCCACAAAGTGTATGAATCAGCTTTTAAATGAAAAGGAAACAGTCAGCTAAGTTGAAGAGGGAAGAGATTGGTTCGATTAATATAGGGAAGAAAAGATCAAGAATTTGGCTTAAAGAAAATAGGAGGTGATATGCGACTGAAGCACACAAAAACAACAAATGCCCTTACTCGCTCATACGACACATATTTATACTAAAAAATTAAAAAAAAATAGACCTACACTTCTCAATCGACTTAAACTCGTCAAGATAATTTCCCTTCAAATTCTCCAATTTTATCACCATCATATCTACCCTTAATCCTCATCCTAAACCCCTTGATTTTAGCCAAAAATTCCAATTTGAATTGCATTCAAATTGCTTCCATCGTACAGCACTTGAGTAACAAAATTAAATTCTCCCTTTGCGCGCGCCTCTACTCAAACTCTAGACCTCAAGGTTACTCTACCTCCCCACACGCTACTGGCCACTGCACCGCATCCTTTCTTATGCTACCATTCGGTCCCAATTAACTATAAGGCTTATATGCTTCCATAGAATGCTTCACGCCACTGCACTATAGGCACTCTTGTGCCATATTCCATCCCTAACTATTTTTAAGGCCTATTAACCCTGTGACAGCCCAAAGTTGACCCTAGTCGGGAAGTGGTTTCGGGACCGCTAAACCGAGTCACCAAAATGTTTGAATGTGATACTTATTGTCTAGAATATGTAATTATGAATGTGTGAAAATTTCAAGCTTCAATTTGGTTGATTTCATGTGAATTTAGTTAATAGGACTTATGTGAGAAAATTCTAAAATGTGATAGGTCAATGTGTGAGGACCTATTAGTGCATGTGGACAAAGGGGGGACTTGCATGTCAAATTTGCCCCCTACTAGTAGTGGCCGGCCATGATGGGCATGATGAACAATTGTGCAATTTATTTTATGGAAATTATGGCATGAGTATGGCACAAATAAGATATGTTAATTTGTGTCATAAAATGTTGGGATAAAACAAATAAAATAATAAAAAGGAGTATGGTGAATACAAAAAAAAAATGTGTGTGTAGTTGTTTGTCCCCCCCCATTGCCGTGAGCTAAAGAAAAGAAAGGAGAGAATTTTGTTCATCCTTTTCTCATCTTCATGCTTGCCGAAACTAGAAAGAAAAACAAAGAAAAATTTTCTCATCCTTTGGTTCATCCTTGGCCAAAAATTTTAAGGAGGAAAGAAGAAGAAAGGTGAAGAGATTCGGCCATGCATGTAGCTAGGCTAAGGTATGTTTGATGATGTTCCATGAGATGCATGCATGTTTTAGTTGTTAGCTTGAGTTCTACTTGGCCCATGGTCTAAATCTTGCTATGTGATGGAATTGGCACTTGACCATGGATGCATCATTCTTGGTTGGTGTTTGATGTTGTGGTGATGAGGCATGAGGATGAGTTAAGATTCGGCCTAGGTGGAGGTTGTGTTAATGCCATTGCATGCAAAATATGAAGCTTGTTAATGATGCATGTGATGATGGCTTGATGATTCTTGAACCTCCTTTTTAGCATTTTTTTTTTGTTGTGTGAGCACATATGTGCATTGGTTGCTAAATGGAGAAGAATCGGCTAGCAAGATGTGTGCTAAGGCCGAATGTAACTTTGCATGTTGATGAGCAATGCATGTGTTAAATCGATGAAAAGGGGGAGGATGCTTTACTAGTGTGTGTATATGTGTGTATTAAGTGTTGAGATCGACCCCAAAAATAGACATGCATATTCGGCCAAGGGGAAAGAAATTAGCTAATATGTTGTGTTGATGCATGATTTTTGCATGTATGAGACTTTAATGTCTAATGTATAAATATGGGCTAAGTGCCTTGTGTTCATCTTTTTGATGCCTAAATGATGAAATCAATTTATTTGTTTGATTAAGCTCAAGAGCAAAGGGGAAATAAATCCGATAAGGGGAAGGAAAAAGTGGTTGAATAGCTAGCGGAATCGTTCGACAACACCCGAGGTAAGTTCTTGAGTAAGAGAGCTTAAGTTACGATGTGATTAAATCATGCTCTATGTGTTGCTATTGAGCCGAATGTGCAAGGACGATATGTGCCTTGTGTTTGAGTGTCGCAAATGAAAATGAAATATGAATGTGCCATGAATTATTGTTAGATGTGCATGATTAATTGAATGCTGTCCGGGCTAAGTCCCAAAGGCTTTGTGCTAAGTGAATATATCGGGACTAAGATCCGAAGGCATTTGTGCGAGATACAAATTCCGGGTTAAGCCCCGAAGGCCTTTGTGCGAGATACTAAATCCGGGTTAAGTCCCGAAGGCATTCGTGCGAGTTATTAAATCCGGGTTATGTCCCGAAGGCATTGTGTGAGTTACTAAAACCGGGCTATGTCCCGAAGGCATTTGAACGAGGAGCTATATCCGGTTAAATCCCGAAGGTACGTGATTTGGTAATGAATGAGCTTGCTGTAAAATTCCAGCGAATACTCGAAAACATCCCAATATGGGGATATGTTACGTATGTGTTGAATTTAATCGAGCCCTTACAAATAAATGTTCGCTCAGTTGATAAACGAGCTACCCGCCTTCGGCTAAGTTAGTCTATTGTGTATGTACATAAGGGTTGTTAATGTTGTGAAGCAAGTTGATATCGGTAAATTGCGTATTATGAAATATTCCATTTAGCTAAATGTGTGTTATTCTTTGTTTATGCTGGAATTCCTTGCTAAAAACTTACTAAGCATAAATTGCTTACTCGTTACACTGCTCCTCTGTTTTATAGATTTTTGGTTCTCCAGCTATCGGACTCGGGATCTTGAAGTCGAAGTCGCCCACACTATCAAAGGCTCTTTTGGGTACTATTTTGGTTGAATCTTGATATGGCATGTATAGGACTACCCATTGTTGTTTTTCGAGTACTTTATGAAATGTATAAGTGTACAGCCATGCGAAAATGGCTTGTAGAAGTGGAGTATGGCATTAGACCATTCGTGTTTATGAATGTATAGATGGTTTCATGATGTAACTATAGTTGGAATGGGAGTGTTGAGCAAATGATCAGCCACTGGAATGGCTAAGTATGATCATATGTGGGCTTATGTATGACAAGGCCCTAGTTGGTCCATGAAACCCCAAAATAGGTAAGGTTTACTTTGAAAACAGAGGCTGATAGCAGCAGTGGTGTGGATTGGAAAAATCACAAGAATTCGTAGGAGTGGAATTAAATAGTGAATAAATTATGTAATCAAACCTTGATGAATCTAATTTCATATGAAAGTAACGAAACAATCATATGAACAGTACAGTAAGAGATATTCGGGTTCTTGTGGAACAGGGCCAGAACAGTTTCTGGATTCCCTGTTATGCCTTTGGAAATTCACTATAAATTGACCAGAGATAATTAGGGGTCATACCATATATGTATGGATTCCTCTCTGAGTCTAGTTTCCATAGAAACAAACGGCATCAGCATTGAAACTCTGTGCAGAGAGATATCCAAGTCGTAATGGGAAAAGGTCAGTGTAGTCGACCCCTGTAACATGGGAGACTTTGACTAATAAACTGTACTAATTGGCCCGACCAAAAATTCTAGAAAAAAATACATAGGTGGGGACATGAGTCTAGTTTCAGGGAAAAATCACAAAACTGATTTTCGAGTTGTGAAACTCAAGATATGATTTTTGAAGCGACTAGTACTCAGACTGGGCAGTGTCTGGAAAAATTTTTCAAAGTTTGTTAACATCTCGTGTCCGACTCCGGTGTCGGTCTCGGGTTCGGGGTGTTACATTTTATTGGTATCAGAGCTACGGTTTAGTCGATTCTAGGACTACCGTAATGTTTTGGGTCTAGCTATACATGCCATTTTATGTGATTACTTGATAGTGTGGTGATTTCTGACAATTGTAAATGTGTTTATTTATAGTAATGGATCCCGATCGTGACCGAGAGGTAGCTGATGATCTTGAGAGTGTAGCGCCTGCTCCCGCACAAGGGACAGTGCCGGCAGACTCTCAACCTAATGCTAGTAATCCGAATGATGAAGCTAGACAAGCATTCTATAGCGTGATGAATGATTGGTTTAACCAATACATTCGAACTAATATGGCTGTTCCACAACCTCCATTCCCGACAAATACTACCCCCGCACCTACAATACCACCGGTAACGGACCAAATAAGGTCAAATAAGCCCCCAGTTGACAGAATCCGAAAACATGGGGAGGCTATGGATAGCGATGATGCCGAGCAAGCTGAATTTTGGCTGGACAACACTATCCGGGTACTCGATGAGCTATCTTGTACACCCGATGAATGCCTAAAGTGTGCTATCTCCTTGCTACGTGATTCTGCCTACTATTGGTGGAGTACTCTGACTTCTATTGTGCCCCGAGAGCAAGTAACTTGGGAGTTTTTCCAAACTGAGTTTCGGAAAAAGTATATCAGTCAGAGATTTGTTGATCAAAAACGGAAGGAATTTCTTGAGCTTAAGCAAGGCTCCATGTCGGTTACTGATTACGAGCGAAAATTTGTTAGACTTAGCAAATACGCTCGGGAATGTGTTTCGTCCGAAGCTATTATGTGTAAACGCTTCGAGGATGGGCTGAATGAAGATATAAAAATGTTCGTTGGCGTTCTTGAAATACGAGAGTTCGTGGTACTTGTTGAACGAGCTTGTAAAGCCGAAGAGCTTAGAAAAGAAAAGCAAAGAGTTGATGAGGGAACTGGAGAGTTTCGTAAAAGATCCTCGGGAAGGTCTCTTCAACAGACATCAAAGAGATTTCGAGATGATGCGGGCCAGTTTAGAGGCACTTTGGGCCTTTTTAGACGAGATCGTGATCGACCCCCTGTGGGTACACGAGGCACTTCGGTCGCCAGTGTTGGGAATGAACGTCGAGACAGGACGAAATGCCGATATTGCGGTAAATGGCATTCGGGGAGTTGTAGATTTCCTGACCGCTCCTTTTACAAATGCGGATCAGTTGACCACTTCATTAAAGATTGCCCGAGGTTGTCGGGACAGAATGCAAATCAGAGTGGGAGACCGGGTGCTACCACTGCTCGAGGTAGACCATCTGGAAATATGGGCAATGCTAGTGGTGGTCAGAGAGGATCTAGAGATGATATAACCAGATCCGAAGCCCGTGCGCCTGCTAGAGCTTATGCTATACGTGCCCGCTAGGATGCTTCTTCGCCTGATGTTATTACCGGTACATTCACTCTCTTTGATACTAATGTAATTGCTTTGGTTGACCCCGGTTCTACTCATTCTTACATATGTGAAACCTTAGCATCCAGTAAGACTTTACCTATTGAGTCTACTGAGTTCGTAATTCGGGTGTCAAATCCCTTGGGTCGTTACGTGCTTGTCGACAAAGTGTGTAAGAAATGTCCCCTGGAAATTCGAGGTTCCTGTTTTCCGGCGGACTTGATGCTTTTGCCGTTTGATGAATTTGATGTTATCCTTGGTTTGGATTGGTTGACCGCGCATGATGCGGTTGTGAATTGCAAGAGCAAGACTATTGATTTGAGGTGCGCAAATAACGAAGTAATCCAAATTGAGTCTGCGGACTTGGAGGGGATGCCAGCTGTAATATCAGCAATGTTGGCACAGAAATATGTAAGAAAAGGGTGCGAAGCATACCTTGCGTATGTACTTGGTGACAAAGAATTAGAAAAGAAACCCGAATCTGTGCCGGTGGTTTGTGAATACCCGGATGTTTTTCCGGAAGAATTACCGGGTTTACCACCTGTTCGGGAGGTAGAGTTTGGTATTGAGCTTGTACCTGGGACTACGCCGATTTCGATAGCTCCGTATCGTATGGCACCAACCGAGTTAAAGGAGTTGAAAGCTCAGTTGCAAGAACTGACGGATAGAGGTTTCGCTCGACCAAGTTTCTCACCTTGGGGTGCACCAGTATTGTTCGTGAAAAAGAAGGACGGAACCATGAGGTTGTGCATTGACTATCGTCAGCTGAATAAAGTGACGATAAAGAACAAATATCCGTTGCCGCGCATCGATGATTTGTTCGACCAACTGAAAGGAGCCTCAGTGTTCTCAAAAATAGATTTGAGATCGGGCTATTATCAGTTGCGAATTCGAGATTCAGATATTCCCAAAACTGCCTTTAGAACGAGATATGGTCACTACGAATTCTTAGTGATGCCGTTTGGGCTCACTAATGCCCCTGCAGTATTTATGGATTTGATGAATTGGATCTTCAGACCGTATTTGGATCGGTTCGTAGTGGTGTTCATTGATGACATTTTGGTCTATTCAAGAGATGAGACCGAACATGCTGAGCATCTGAGGCTAGTGCTGCAAATTTTGCGGGATAAGCAGTTATATGCTAAGTTCAGTAAGTGTGAGTTCTAGTTAAGAGAGGTTAGCTTCTTGGGTCATGTGGTATCCGCGTCGGGTATTCGAGTTGACCCGAACAAAATTTCAGCCATACTTGACTGGAAACCTCCGAGAAATGTTACTGAAGTTCGGAGCTTTTTGGGGCTCGCCGGTTATTACCGACGATTTGTGAAAGGTTTCTCGATGATAGCCACACCAATGACGAAGCTACTTCAAAAGGATGTTAAGTTCGAGTGGACGGAGAAATGTCAGAAAAGTTTCGACCAATTGAAAACTCATTTGACTGAAGCTCCAATTTTGGTGCAACCCGAATCAGGTAAAGAGTTTGTCATTTATAGTGACGCATCCCTACTTGGGTTGGGTTGCGTATTGATGCAAGAAGGTCGAGTCGTGGCCTATGCGTCGAGACAATTGAAGCCACACGAGAGGAATTATCCGACCCATGATCTCGAACTAGCTGCCATCGTGTTTGCTTTAAAAATATGGCGACATTATCTGTTTGGTGAGAAGTGCCATGTATTTTCGGATCACAAAAGTCTCAAATATTTGATGACTCAACGAGACTTGAATCTGCGACAAAGACGTTGGCTTGAGTTGTTGAAAGATTACGAGCTTGTCATTGATTACCACCCGGGAAAGGCTAACGTGGTTGCGGACGCCTTAAGCCGAAAGTCATTGTTTGCTTTACGAGCGATGAACGTGCATTTGTCTGTTCTACCAGACAGTGTGTTAGTAGCTGAATTAAAAGCTAAACCATTATTGACTCACCAAATTCGTGAAGCTCAGAAAGTCGATGATGAATTGGTTGCAAAACGGGCTAAGTGTTTTCCGAACGAGGAATCGGAGTTTCAAATTGATGATGATGATTGTTTGAGGTTCAGAAATTGTTTGTGTGTTCCAAGGAATTCGGAACTCATTTCGATGATTCTGAACGAAGCCCATTGTAGCCGAATGTCAATTCACCCGGGGAGTACGAAAATGTACAACGATTTGAAATGTCAATTTTGGTGGCATGGTATGAAACGGGACATCTCCGACTTTGTTTCGAGATGTTTAATATGTCAACAAGTGAAAGCGGAACATCAAGTGCCTTCAGGACTACTCCAGCCGATCATGATACCCGAGTGGAAATGGGATCGAGTCACAATGGACTTTGTGTCCGGACTGCCCTTGTCAGCAAGTAAGAAGGATGCGATATGGGTTATTGTTGATAGACTGACTAAGTCGGCTCATTTCATCCCCGTACGTACGGATTTTTCATTGGATAAACTAGCTGAATTGTATGTTTATCAAATTGTGAGATTACACGGGGTACCTGTTTCTATCGTGTCGGATAGAGATCCGAGATTCACCTCACGATTTTGGAAGAAATTGCAAGAGGCTCTGGGTACCAAGCTGCATTTTAGCACTGCTTTTCACCCCCAAACCGATGGTCAATCCGAGTGGATAATTCAGATACTTGAGGATATGTTGAGATGTTGCATCCTCGAGTTCAGTAGTTCATGGGAACGGTACTTACCTTTGATTGAATTCGCTTACAACAATAGTTTTCAATCAAGTATTAAGATGGCACCTTACGAGGCTTTGTACGGTCGTAAATGCCGTACACCATTGTTTTGGACCGAGCTCGGTGAAAGTAAAATTTTCGGAGTTGATTTGATTAAAGATGCTGAACAGAAAGTAAAGGTAATCCGTGAAAGTCTAAAGGTAGCCACGGATCGTCAGAAGTCGTACGCAGATTTGAAACGAAAAGACATCGAGTATCAGGTGGGAGACAAAGTGTTCCTTAAGGTTTCACCTTGGAAAAAGATACTCAGGTTCGGCCGTAAGGGCAAGTTGAGCCCAAGATTCATTGGGCCGTACGAAATCTCTGACGAGTTGGTCCGGTTGCGTATAGATTGATTTTGCCCCCGGAGCTTGAAAAGATTCATGACGTCTTTCATGTTTCGATGCTTCGACGCTATCGATCTGATCCATCGCACATAATTAGCCCATCGGAGGTTGAAATTCAAGTCGACATGAGCTATGAAGAAGAACCGATGCGTATCCTAGCTCGTGAAGTGAAGGAGTTGCGAAACAAAAGAGTTCCGCTAGTAAAGGTGTTATGGCTCAAACACGGGATCGAGGAAACTACTTGGGAAACCGAGAGCTCGATGAAAGAACGATACCCAAACCTATTTACCGGTAAGATTTTCGGGGACGAAAATTTCTTAAGTGGGGGAGAGTTGTGATAGCCCAAAGTTGACCCTAGTCGGGAAGTGGTTTCGGGACCGCTAAACCGAGTCACCAAAATGTTTGAATGTGATACTTATTGTCTAGAATATGTAATTATGAATGTGTGAAAATTTCAAGCTTCAATTTGGTTGATTTCATGTGAATTTAGTTAATAGGACTTATGTGAGAAAATTCTAAAATGTGATAGGTCAATGTGTGAGGACCTATTAGTGCATGTGGACAAAGGGGGGACTTGCATGTCAAATTTCCCCCCCTACTAGTAGTGGCCGGCCATGATGGGCATGATGAACAATTGTGCAATTTATTTTATGGAAATTATGGCATGAGTATGGCACAAATAAGATATGTTAATTTGTGTCATAAAATGTTGGGATAAAACAAATAAAATAATAAAAAGGAGTATGGTGAATACAAAAAAAAAATGTGTGTGTAGTTGTTTGTCCCCCCCATTGCCGTGAGCTAAAGAAAAGAAAGGAGAGAATTTTGTTCATCCTTTTCTCATCTTCATGCTTGCCGAAACTAGAAAGAAAAACAAAGAAAAATTTTCTCATCCTTTGGTTCGTCCTTGGCCAAAAATTTTAAGGAGGAAAGAAGAAGAAAGGTGAAGAGATTCGGCCATGCATGTAGCTAGGCTAAGGTATGTTTGATGATGTTCCATGAGATGCATGCATGTTTTAGTTGTTAGCTTGAGTTCTACTTGGCCCATGGTCTAAATCTTGCTATGTGATGGAATTGGCACTTGACCATGGATGCATCATTCTTGGTTGGTGTTTGATGTTGTGGTGATGAGGCATGAGGATGAGTTAAGATTCGGCCTAGGTGGAGGTTGTGTTAATGCCATTGCATGCAAAATATGAAGCTTGTTAATGATGCATGTGATGATGGCTTGATGATTCTTGAACCTCCTTTTTAGCATTTTTTTTTGTTGTGTGAGCACATATGTGCATTGGTTGTTAAATGGAGAAGAATCGGCTAGCAAGATGTGTGCTAAGGCCGAATGTAACTTTGCATGTTGATGAGCAATGCATGTGTTAAATCGATGAAAAGGGGGAGGATGCTTTACTAGTGTGTGTATATGTGTGTATTAAGTGTTGAGATCGACCCCAAAAATAGACATGCATATTCGGCCAAGGGGAAAGAAATTAGCTAATATGTTGTGTTGATGCATGATTTTTGCATGTATGAGACTTTAATGTCTAATGTATAAATATGGGCTAAGTGCCTTGTGTTCATCTTTTTGATGCCTAAATGATGAAATCAATTTATTTGTTTGATTAAGCTCAAGAGCAAAGGGGAAATAAATCCGATAAGGGGAAGGAAAAAGTGGTTGAATAGCTAGCGGAATCGTTCGACAACACCCGAGGTAAGTTCTTGAGTAAGAGAGCTTAAGTTACGATGTGATTAAATCATGCTCTATGTGTTGCTATTGAGCCGAATGTGCAAGGACGATATGTGCCTTGTGTTTGAGTGTCGCAAATGAAAATGAAATATGAATGTGCCATGAATTATTGTTAGATGTGCATGATTAATTGAATGCTGTCCGGGCTAAGTCCCGAAGGCTTTGTGCTAAGTGAATATATCGGGACTAAGATCCGAAGGCATTTGTGCGAGATACAAATTCCGGGTTAAGCCCCGAAGGCCTTTGTGTGAGATACTAAATCCGGGTTAAGTCCCGAAGGCATTCGTGCGAGTTATTAAATCCGGGTTATGTCCCGAAGGCATTGTGTGAGTTACTAAAACCGGGCTATGTCCCGAAGGCATTTGAACGAGGAGCTATATCCGGTTAAATCCCGAAGGTACGTGATTTGGTAATGAATGAGCTTGCTGTAAAATTCCAGCGAATACTCGAAAAACATCCCAATATGGGGATATGTTACGTATGTGTTGAATTTAATCGAGCCCTTACAAATAAATGTTCGCTCAGTTGATAAACGAGCTACCCGCCTTCGGCTAAGTTAGTCTATTGTGTATGTACATAAGGGTTGTTAATGTTGTGAAGCAAGTTGATATCGGTAAATTGCGTATTATGAAATATTCCATTTAGCTAAATGTGTGTTATTCTTTGTTTATGCTGGAATTCCTTGCTCAAAACTTACTAAGCATAAATTGCTTACTCGTTACACTGCTCCTCTGTTTTATAGATTTTTGGTTCTCCAGCTATCGGACTCGGGATCTTGAAGTCGAAGTCGCCCACACTATCAAAGGCTCTTTTGGGTACTATTTTGGTTGAATCTTGATATGGCATGTATAGGACTACCCATTGTTGTTTTTCGAGTACTTTATGAAATGTATAAGTGTACAGCTATGCGAAAATGGCTTGTAGAAGTGGAGTATGGCATTAGACCATTCGTGTTTATGAATGTATAGATGGTTTCATGATGTAACTATAGTTGGAATGGGAGTGTTGAGCAAATGATCAGCCACTGGAATGGCTAAGTATGATCATATGTGGGCTTATGTATGACAAGGCCCTAGTTGGTCCATGAAACCCCAAAATAGGTAAGGTTTACTTTGAAAACAGAGGCTGATAGCAGCAGTGGTGTGGATTGGAAAAATCACAAGAATTCGTAGGAGTGGAATTAAATAGTGAATAAATTATGTAATCGAACCTTGATGAATCTAATTTCATATGAAAGTAACGAAACAATCATATGAACAGTACAGTAAGAGATATTCGGGTTCTTGTGGAACAGGGCCAGAACAGTTTCTGGATTCCCTGTTCCGCCTTTGGAAATTCACTATAAATTGACCAGAGATAATTAGGGGTCATACCATATATGTATGGATTCCTCTCTAAGTCTAGTTTCCACAGAAACAAACGGCATCAGTATTGAAACTCTGTGCAGAGAGATATCCAAGTCGTAATGGGAAAAGGTCAGTGTAGTCGACCCCTGTAACATGGGAGACTTTGACTAATAAACTGTACTAATTGGACCGACCAAAAATTCTAGAAAAAAATACATAGGTGGGGACATGAGTCTAGTTTTAGGGAAAAATCACAAAACTGATTTTCGAGTTGTGAAACTCAAGATATGATTTTTGAAGCGACTAGTACTCAGACTGGGCAGTGTTTGGAAAAATTTTTCAAAGTTTGTTAACATCTCGTGTCCGACTCCGGTGTCGGTCTCGGGTTCGGGGTGTTACAAACCCGCAACCTAGTTATCCTCAAAATATTTGCTACCATTCAAATTTGAACCCTTGATCGCTTGGCTGCGCTATACGTCCCTTGCCACCAAGCCACAAGCTCTTTCATGTCGTTTCTCCTCCCTAATTAATTATAAACTCTTTCTACCGACCTCTAGGTTGTCTAAAAAAACCCCCCACAACTTCTGCTCATGCTGCGACTTGAAACCAGCACCTCTCCTTACTCCTAACACTATCATGCCATTGAGCCAAGCGCATCCTTGTGTCTAATTATCACCTAATATATTTATAAAGCCTAAACGCCAGCTTCCCTACTAATCTTATGCGCAATAAAATTTTTTTGCCAAGGCCAAGACTTGAACCCTGAAACTCCTACTTACTTCCCACGCCTTTTGTCACTAGGCCACATGCTTCATTGTGTCAAATTTTACCAGGCCTTTTAATAAGCCTTCCACCTAATGCTCAGGGTTCTTTAGAAAAAAATGCAAAATTTTGCTAAAGCCCTGGATCGAACCCAGGACATTTTCCACACTACCAACCCTTCCTAAATAATTTAACAATAAAACTAAACACACAATTATAAAATATTTAAACACCATTCTTTTATTCAAGCGGCCTTATAGCCGATCCCAAACTCAAGGCCCATTACTTCTAGGCCCAAAATCAGGGTGTTACAATTTTTGTAAAAGTTTTAGTGATTTTTCAAAAGTTAAGACAGGGGAGCCCGAAATCACTCTGACCCTGTCTCACAAAAGTTCAAATATTTCATAATATGAAATTCTTTTGCTTGCACCGTTTCCTCTATGTGCAGCTAGACTCAACAAGCTTTAAATATTTTATTCTCTCTCTAATTCTAGTTCCACAATTTTAGGTGGATTTTCAAAGTTGGACTACCGCTGCTGTCTAAAACTTTTTTAATGCAATATAATGATAACTATCATAAGTTCATTTTCAACTAATCATGAACTCAACATTTCATTGATTTCGTGTTTAGTTACACAACGTAAGTTAGCATGATATTGCAACAAAATTCATCATCATAATTCATACATCTTAACTCATCGAGGTCTCGACATTTCAAAGTCTTAATAACCATAAGCTTAGTGTACATACCTGTACCCTTTCAACATTTTTCACATATACATACCCTTTCGGGACTAACATCACCTCATCCATTGTATTACCTGTTGAATACTCAGAATACTATTGGATACACGAAATAACTTGCACATATGTGCCAGATATACATACGTAGCTAAAGCTACCTCATAACATGTAAGGCTCGCAATGGAGCAACTGACGGACCTGCTCATAAAAGCTATCAGTCAAGTTGTAACTACACAGGTTTCTCACACAATCTGTTAGGTATCTGACCCACTCAAGGATTACCTAGCCACCGGTAGGACACACAAGACTATTGCCCAGAACCCAATTACATGTATCGCATCCATTATGAACTCGGACCAACTCAATGAGTTCGAATTTCTTAATTCCTAGTGACATGTCACTTGTATCCTAAACTATTCCTAAGGTTCAAACGGGATTCTTTCTCACATGTACATAACATCTCCATCGTACTTGCTCATATCGTCGGGGATAACGACCAATATCATTCATACTTACAAAGTTACCATTAGGCATAGCATACATAATAATGATGAAACATTTATCACATAATGTCAACACATCAAAATATATTACATTGTCACATTATTTACTTATTTACTTACAATTCATGTAATATCAAGCATTAACACTCAGGTATAACGTTGCATTATTATTATCACACGAACTTACCTCGATACCAAAAATGGCGAAAAGGGACCTAACTGTCAATTTCTCGTTTTTGGCCCGTTCTAGGTCCAAACCTCGTTTTCTTTGATCTATAATATCACATTTGGCCTATTTATTAGTCACATTAGTCAATGTGATCCAAAAAATCATACTATAGAAAACTTACGTGTTTGCCCCTAAACTGTCATAATTACACTTCTGCCCCTAGGCTCGTAAAATGATTTTCATTCAATTTCTTTGTACTTTAAGCCTAGTCGAAAAATATTTCACAACTACATCAGCCCTAAATTTCCACTAATTCACAATTTTATGAAAAAATTTATAACTTTTACAGTTTAGTCCTTTTATGCATTTTTACTGAAAATCACTTAGTAAAAGTCGTTTCTCTAACCATAAACTTGCATAATCTACCATTAAACATCAAAATACACATATATTTATCATGGTTCAAAACCCTAGACTTCAACCATATCTCAAAATATTGGTAAAAATAGATAGATCGAATGATAACAACTTTAAAAATGTAAAAATCATTAAAAAACGGGAATAGAACGGACTTACTATGGAGCTTGGAAAGTTTGGAAAACCCTAACTATGATCTCCCTTTGCAAAATTCAGCCATGGCATGAAAAATGAAGAAGATGACATCTTTTTGTTTCATGTTATTTTGGCTTTATTAGCTAAATTACTAAAATACCCTTAACAAAAAACAATTTAAAACATGCTTAACCATGTCCATTTTTGTCCACAACTCAAATAATGGTCTAATTACCACATAAGGACTCTCAATTTAAAACTTCATAGCAATTAGACACCTCTAGCTTCTAAAACTCAAGTTTTTCACTTTTTACGATTTAGTCCTTTTGACTAAATTGAGTGCCCAAACGTCAAAATTTTCGAATGAAATTTTCAAAAAATCATTCCGTATACTTGTAGACATAAAAATATAATAAAAAAATTTTACTATGTTGGATTTGTGATCTCAAAACCATTGTTAAGACTAGGCCCTAATTCGAGATGTTATAGAAGATGGTTCGACACCAGGTGTTATAACTGGTACATTCTCTCTACTTGATACTGAAATTATTTCTTTGATTGATCCTGGTTCCATGTATTCATATATAAGCACAAAATTTGTATCTATTAAAAATATGATTGTTGAATTCACCAAATTTGTGGTTAAAGTTTCAAACCCCTTGGGTCAGCATGTTATGGTGGATAAAATCTGTAAAAATTGCCCATTGATGATAGATGGTTATTATTTTTTGGCTAATTTGTTGTTGTTACCCTTTGATGAATTTTATGTAATATTGGGAATAAATTGGTTAACCTAACATGATGCAGTGGTAAATTGTAAGCATAAATAAATTGTATTGAATTGTCAAAATGGTGAGTTACTTCGGGTTAAATCTGAGAAACTGGATGGATTGTCTAATGTAATTTCAGCAAAATAAGTACAGAGATATATTAAAAAGGGTTATGAGGCTTATCTTGATGTTTTACTGGATACCAAAGTATCGGAGTTTAAAATTCAGTCAGTGCCGATTGTTTGTGAATTTTCTAAGGTATAGTTAAAGGTATAGTTGCAAGAGTTGATTGATATAGGGTTTGCCCGACCCAACTTTTCACCATGGGGTGCACCGGTGTTCTTTGTAAAGAAGAAGGATGGATCATTGAGATTGTGCATTGATTACAGACAGCTTAATAAAGTCACAATAAAGAACAAGTACCCGTTGCCTCGTATAGGTGACTTGTTTGATCAATTAAAAGGTGCCACAATATTTTCAAAAGTTGACTTACGATCTGGTTACTATCAACTATGGGTAAAAGATTCAGATGTGCCGAAGACAGCCTTTAGAACCAGATATGGGCATTATGATTTTTTGGTGATGCCATTCAGATTAACAAACGCCTTGGTGGTATTTATGGATTTAATGAACAGAATTTTTAGACCATACCTGGACAGGTTCGTGGTTTTTTTATTGATGACATTTTGGTTTACTCTCGGGATGTGAATAAGCATGCTGAGCATCTGAGAATTGTATTGCAAACTCTGCATGAGAAACAGTTGTATGCTAAATTTAATAAATGTGAATTTTGGCTAGGGAAATTAGTTTCCTTGGACATGTTGCTTCTGTAGAGGGTATTCGGGTGGATCCGAACAAAATTTTAGCTATTGTAAGTTGGAAGCCATCGAAGAATGTTTCAGAAGTTAGAAGTTTTCTGGGACTAGCAGTATATTATTGGAGATTTTTTAAAGGGTTTTCAATGATAGCTTCTCTGATGACTCAGTTGTTGCAAAAAGAAGTGAAATTCGAGTGGAATGATAACTGCCAACAGAGTTTTGATAGATTGAAAGCTTTATTGACAGAAGCACCCGTGTTAGTCCAACCTGAATCTAGTAAGGAATTTATAGTCTATAGCGAGGCCTTATTGAATGGTTTGGGATGTGTATTGATGCAAGATGGTAAAGTAATGGCTTATGCATCTAGGCAGCTAAAACTGCATGAAAGAAATTACCCGGTACATAATCTTAAATTAGTAGCTATTGTTTTTACATTGAAAATATGGCAGCATTATCTATTTGGTGAAAAATGTCACATCATTACGGATCACAAAAGTCTGAAGATTTAATGACACAAAAAGAACTGAATTTTAGACAACTTAGGTGGTTGGAATTATTGAAAGATTATGATATCGTTATTGATTACCATCTGAGGAAAGCTAATGTAGTGGCGGATGCATTGAGCCGAAAATATTTATTTACCTTACGGGAAATGAACACCCAGTTGTCTTTATCTGTGATGGTTCAATAATAGTTGAGTTAAAAGTTAGATCGATGTTTTTGCAACAGATCTCTGAAGCTCGAAAAAATGATAGTAAGTCGCAAGCAAAACAGATACAAAGTGAATCGACTCCTGACTCAAAATTTCAGATCGGGACTGAATTCGGAGGCAGAGTATGTGTACCAAAAAGTTTAGAACTAGTATAGAAGATTTTGAATGAGGCTCATAATGGTAACATGTCTATTCATCCTTGTAGTAATAAGATGTGTAGTGATCAGAAAAAGATGTACTGATGGCCAGGAATGAAACAGGATGTTTCTAAATTTGTATCGAAGTGTTTGATATGTCAGCAAGTGAAGGTTGAACATCAAGTACCTTCGGGATTATTGCAACCAATTACAATACCAGAATGGAAACGTGAAAGAGTTACCATGGACTTTGTAACGGGATTACCTTTATCACCGAAAAACAAAGATGTCGTCTGGGTAATTGCCGATCATTTAATGAAGTTTGCACACTTTATCCCTATACGTATGGATTTTTCATTAGATAAATTGCATAAATTGTATGTTTCTGAGATTGTAAGGCTACACGGAGTGCCAATCTCCATTATTTCAGATAGAGATCCCTAGTTTACATCCCGATTTTGGAGTAAGTTGCAAGAAGCTCTGGGCACTCGTTTACACTTTAGTATTGCATTCCATCCTCAAACAGATGGACAACCTGAACATGTGATACAGATTTTAGAAGACATGCTTCAGTGTTGTGTACTTGAATTTGGAGGTAACTAGGAAAAATACTTGCCTTTGATTGAATTTGCTTACAATAACGATTATCAGTCCAGTATTAAAATGGCGCCGTATGAAGCTCTGTGTGGTCATAAATGTAGGACTGCGTTGTATTGGACAGAGTTAAGTGAGAAAAAGATACATAGAGTTGAATTGATCCGGGAGACCGAAGAAAAGGTGAAGATAATTAGAGATAGTTTGAAAGCGGCCTCAAATCGTCAAAAGTCTTATGCTAATTTAAAGCGGAAAGAGATAGAATTTCATGTTGGGGATAATATATTCTTGAAAGTGTCACCTTGGAAGAAGGTTCTCCGATTCGACCGTAAAGGAAAACTGAGACCATGGTTCATCGGGTCATATGAGATCATTGAAAGAATCGGGCCTATTGCATATCAGTTAGCATTATCGCCAGAGCTTGATAAAATTCATAATGTGTTTCATGTGTCCATGCTACGATGATATTGATCAGATCCTTCACACATTATTACTCTAACAGAAGTTGTGATTCAACCTTATATGACTTACAAGAAGGAACCGATTAAAATACTGGCATATGAGACGAAAGAGCTAAGAAATAAAAAGGTGGCATTGGTAAAAGTCCTCTGACAACGGCATTGTTTAGAGGAAGCTAGCTGGAAGTTGGAGGATACTATGAGGAGACAATACCCTAACTTTTTTCTAGTAAGAATTTTCGAGGACGAAAATTTCTAACGACGGGGGAGTTGTAACAGCCCATTTTCGGTGAGATCGAAACAATGGTTTCGGGACCACAAATCCAAGCCAAAAATAAAAATTTATTTTATTTTATTTTATTTTATGGTTGGCATCATGATAGGAAGGTCACATGAAAATTTTGATACAAAAATTTTACTAATTGTGTGTTTAATTAGGGAAAGGACTAAATTGCATAAAATGTAAAAGTTGGGCTCTAACAGCTATAAATATCAAATAGCTATGGAATTCAAAACTTCAGGTCCTTATATGGTTATTAGACCATTGAAGAGTATTTAGTAGTGTAATAGCCCTAATTTGACCCTAGTCGGGAAGTGGTTTCGGGACCACAAAACCGAGTCATGAAAATAATTAAATGTTAAATTTCATGTCTATTATATAAGATAATTCATGTGTGAAAAATTGATGCAATGATTTTTATCATTTGAACGTGAAATCATTAAATAAGACTTAAGTTGGAAACATAGAAAATGTGCTTGGTTAAATTTTTTTAAATGGCCAAATATTATATGATTTAATAGATGAGGATTTGCATGTCAATTTTGCCATTTCCAAATTAGTGGCCGACCATGTTGATTGCTTGAGTTAAATATATGTATTATATATATACATTATTAAATAAAAGGAAAAAGGGTGACAAAAAAAAGTTTTCCATATTCCTTCTTCCATTGCCGTAAGTGAAAGAAAGGTTGAAGCTAAGCATTCGGTCCTTTAGATATCTTGAATTAAGGTATGTTCCATGAGTTTGCTTTTAAAATTTTAGTGAATTTGAGATAGTTCCTAAGTCTTTGGCTTAGCCCATGTGTAAATTTTAAGTTTGGTGTTGTCATGTATATTCGGCCATAGAAGTTTTCTACTTCATGGATAGTGTATTAATGTTTTGAAATAGATATGGTAGAAGGATAAGGTTTGAGCTTGTTAATTCTTGAATTTGTTGAGTTTGATAAAATTTAATATTTGTGGCTTAATTGTTTAATGACAATCGACTATGTTGAAATGCTAAATTAGTGCTAAATTGTAAGTATTTAATTGAGTGTTAGCCGAAATTGAGCTTATGATAGTAATTAGAATTTGTGATTGGATTTGGTGGTGATTGGATTTGGGTTTTAAACCTAGCAGATTTAATGCCAATGATTGGAGTAAGATTATGATTTCGAATGTTCATAGTAAACTACCATTGAATATGTGCAATACATTAAGTTGGTCAGGTATGTATTATATACTTTTATATGTTAGATTGATCGGAATTGAATCATGAATGCGAAATGATAAGTATATTTGAAAATCTCATATGTGTATGTGTGTATTCGGTTATGGTGAAAGGTTATATGAGATTGATTTGGTGATATACATGTTAAATAATATGAATGAAAAGAATGGGTAATAAATCTGCTTGGGACAGCAGCAGTAATGTGATTTCGAAAAATCACCATAAATTGTGGGAGTTGAGTTAGAGGATAAATAAATTATGTCATGAAATCTTAATGAGTCTAGTTTCTTATAAAAGAAACCGTGTAAGCAAAAGAATTTCCAATAATGCGATATTTGAAGTGGCGTGGAACAGAGTCAAAATGACTTTGAGGTCCCCTGTTCTATTTTCAGAAAATCATTATAAATGGTACAAAAATAGTTATAAGATAAAATTTATAGTCTTAGACTCCTTAATGAGTCTAGTTTCAAATGAAAAAAACGATAACATATTTTGAATATTCTGTATAATGAGAAATTTGATTCGTAGTGAAGAGTGGTTAGAATAGTCAAACATGAAACAGGGGAAACTTCAATAAAAATCTTGTATTGATTGGTCAAACCAAAAATTCTGAAAATTTTATTGATGGAGGATATATGAGTATATTTTCAGGGAAAATTAACGGCACTTGATTTGGAGTTTCTTAGCTCTAGTTATAAATAATTTAGTGACTGTTGCTCAGGAAGACAGCTTGTAGTGAATTTGTGATTTTGTTGCAAACATGGTTAAAACTTGTTAATGAGATGCCTTTTGAGTTCTTATGATATTATTTGTGATTTCAATATTTGGTTTTAATTGAGTTCAGATTCAAGTGAGATGAATTTGCTAAATATGCATTATGTTCATGGATACTTGGCCAAAATGGCAATTATCTAGGAATGATTTCTTGAAAATTTGAATAATCGATCTATAAGTAAATTAATTGTTTGCATTGCTTATAACTTACTAAGCATTGAAGCTTACTCCGTGTTCTCTTTTCCATTTCTTATAGGTTTATACTTTAGCTCGAGTTGGAAGGGCCGGAGATATCATCACACTATCGAGTCATTATGTGAGTTGAGAAGATTGTATATCATCATGGTTTAAGGCATGTATAGGATAGACTATAGGGAGAATGATATTTTGACTTTGTATACATTATAGCCATGCAAAGATGGCTTGCTCATTTTGTTTAGAGAAGTCTTATAAATGAACTAATGTGGTGAAATGTTTTAGTTATAACTTGATAGTAGTTAATTTGTTATTAGATATTCGGTTATGTTTTGATAGTGAGTCATTTTGGAAATTTATAAGAGCTCTTATGGAAAATCAATGAGACATGTTTGCATTGTTGATAATTTATGTCTGGTAAGTATCTTTGACCTTATAAAAGTTTTGTTCAGTCAAGTAATACCTCATAACCTTATTTCGGCAACGGATACGGGTTAGGAGTGTTATATTTAGTGGTATCAGAGCTATGGTTTAGTCGGTTCTCGGACTAACATAGCAAGTGTAAGAGTCTAGCTATACATGCCGTAAGTAAAGTGTGATATGTGAGGTCTCCCGGCTCTTATAAATTGTTTTTCTCAGGTAATGATGTGTTCCAACCGAGTTATTATTAATTGATCTGAAATTAATATTGAACTGATTGTAAGATATATGTGATATGATGGAATTGAAAAGGTATGAAAAGAATTTTATGATATGTGTGCATCAGTGTAAAGATATGTATGAGATTGTATAAAGTAAATGGTAATGAAAGATCAAATTGGGTAGAACGCAGGGAATGAGTACGATCGTTCAATAATGACTTGACGGAAAAGACCATGGTTGGACCATGGCAATACATGAGACAGATGAGCTAGTGTAAGACCTATCGAAAATAGGCATCAACATGGGCAGAGCAAAGTTAGTATAAGACCATAGTTGGACTATGGCATCAAGTAAGCGACGTACTCAAAATCGTAAGACATTTTTCAATGGGATAAATATTGACAAATGATCAAGACTAAATGTGGAAATTTTATAAGAAATTATTTGGTAATTTGAGTAATAGAAATGAAGGTTTGAATCATGATAAATTCACTTATGTTTTGTTAATACTCACATGAAATAAAGTTGCATGTGAAATTGAGATATGTGAAAATGTGTTTGTAACAAGATAAAAAAATTGAAATGTTTGAATGAAGTGTTTGAATCAAAGTGTGTAATGCTATGATGATGAGTGATGAATTTATCTGTGTATTCGAATATGAAACTCCCTTTCGAGGCTTAACAACCTCACCCCCTTACCAGTGATATGATTATAAAGTTTCAATGGAACGAAATAGAACGAGTTTGCAAAGAAAGATTAAAGAGTTAAATAGTGAGATAATGATAAAGTAAGCAAAGTTCAGAACTATTTGGCAATGAATTAAGGCTGGAAGGACTTGTACAATGTCCCGAAGGTTCTTCAGATTGAATATTGTCATTAGTAAAAGAAAGTTGGCCTGGTAATTTAATTCAATCAGATATGATGTCTAAGTATCTATCTATTGGGAATTCTTCCTGAGTGGTTTTCATTAGTGAATGAAATAGAATGGAATTCAAAATGACGAATGAATTGTAAGAGTGTCTGAATTGGATAATTACAGCCAAGTGAATTTCGATGATTTCTTTTGAATATTCTGTATATTTCTTATTCTCAGAGACACATGTGTGATTGTTCCTTTTTCTGATGAAAATGCTATAAAGTGAGAATGTTATCTGACTCTGATGTTTAATAAAAGTATTGCTATTTTGATTGGTTTATAATCGGTATCATCGTATTCCTCTGATTGAGAATTCATTGTAGTATGATCAGAATGAATTCGAGGATAAATTCATATGAGGTTATTCTTCTGTTTCTATTGATTGGCATTCCATCTTATAAAAATGTTGAAGAATGTGTTATTTCTGTTATAGAGGAAATTTCAAGGTTATTAATTATAGTCTTCTTCTGGTATTCTCTGAGGAGTTATTTTGATCTTTATTTCTATGTTCTGGGAGATTCTATTCTAGGATTTCTGATACGACATTGTATTTTGGATTTCTGTATTCTAGTTTTCTTTTCATTTTTCTTATATGAATAATCAGATATGGCTCAGTTCTAAAGTGTATATTTTTTTTATCTGAAACAATTATGTTTATAATGATTATATATTTGGATTTCTCTGATTCTTATAAAAGGAATGGCCATAAATAAGGGTCTGAAAGATAGAGAATTCAGCTCAGACCTATGGATTGGTTTTCACTTATATATCAGTGAGTTAAAGATTGAGTGTTATGTTCTTTCGAGTTATGCAGTGATAATGAATTTTGATTAGTTATCTGAAGAGATCTAATAGAATGTATATTTGAAGAGTTACGACATGCACAAAGAAAAGTGGTCTTAAAAAGTTATTATTTGTTAGACAAGACTGATTCAATTGTGTGTTTTAACTCGGATTATATGTATGATTGAATTGGTTAAAGATTCAGAGACAAATGTTAAAGTTATTATAAAAAGAACTGTTCGGCTGATGATTAGAGATGATTGTGGTTGTGTCAGTGTTGCATATTTGACAGTTTCGAGTATTCGAGGGAAAATTTTGAATGTTTCTTGAACCAAGGAATAAAAGTATTGAACGTTAAGCAAGGTCTATTCTTCCAGTGAAATTGAGAAGTATAAAAGTATATTGAGATGTGATAGTTCAAAATGAGTTCAGAGTAACAGTTATTCGATTATGGATGTCTGGACATATGAAATTTTTGTTAATGTTATTATTGTTCTTATATGGAATAAGTATTCAGATGGGTTAAAGGATTTTTATATGAGCTCCGACTGTGAAATGTTTGTTTATCTGAGTTAAAATAAATAATACAGATATATGGATCAGGTGTATAAGTGGCTGTGTATTGTAGCGTATTTCAGAACTATATTCAGATGACAAGTTGCTATCTATCAGAGTTGAAATTTTGTGTATATGGAATAAAAGCATTCAGTGATGTTATAGAAGTGGTTATGAGACAGAATTGATATCCAAACCAAATAAAAATTTTATTTGGCTTCTGAAAAAGAAATGTCATTGGGTCATGATCGATCTTTTAACAAGGAAGAATCTGTGTCTTCAGTTTAGTATGTACAAAATCCCGATCGACAAAGTTGTTGAGATATTCATAATATAGTCTGCCAATGTGATTTGTCAGTGTTAATTAAAGTTTAGAGATTGTTGGTAAAAAGAGATACATGTGATGAATGGAAATTTGTGATTCTAAAATTTTTGAAAATGTTTTCAGAATGGAAAATATTTTTGTTGATAAGATTTTCGGGGACGAAAATCCCTAAGGGGGGAGAGTTGTAATAGCCCTAATTTGACCCTAGTCGGGAAGTGGTTTCGAGACCACAAAACCGAGTCATGAAAATAATTAAATGTTAAATTTCATGTCTATTATATGAGATAATTCATGTGTGAAAAATTGATGCAATGATTTTTATCATTTGAACGTGAAATCATTAAATAGGACTTAAGTTGGAAACTTAAAAAATGTGCTTGGTTAAATATTTTTACATGGCCAAACATTATATGATTTAATAGATGAGGATTTGCATGTCAATTTTGCCATTTCCAAATTAGTGGCCGACCATGTTGATTGCTTGAGTTAAATATATGTATTATATATATATATACATTATTAAATAAAAGGAAAAAGGGTGACAAAAAAAACAATGTTTTCCATATTCCTTCTTCCATTGCCGTAAGTGAAAGAAAGGTTGACGCTAAGCGTTCGGTCCTTTAGATATCTTGAATTAAGATATGTTCCATGAGTTTGCTTTTAAAATTTTAGTGAATTTGAGATAGTTGCTAAGTCTTTTACTTAGCCCATGTGTAAATTTTAAGTTTGGTGTTGTCATGTATATTCGGCCATGGAAGTTTTCTACTTCATGGATAGTGTATTAATGTTTTGAAATAGATATGATAGAAGGATAAGGTTTGAGCTTGTTAATTCTTGAATTGGTTGAGTTTGATAAAATTTAATTTTTGTGGCTTAATTGTTTAATGACAATCGGCTATGTTGAAATGCTAAATTAGTGCTAAATTGTAAGTATTTAATTGAGTGTTAGCCGAAATTGAGCTTATGATAGTAATTAGAATTTGTGAAATTTATGCATTTTGTGGTCCAAATGTGATAAGAACCATATAGTTATGGCATGTAAGCATGAAGATTAGATGATGGATAATTTTAAATGTGAGATGGTTAGAAGTTGATTTAAAGGCTTAATAAGTTAGTTTAAGGTGAAGTCATTAGCTTATGATATTCGGTTTTGGCTACTATGTGTTGGATCTTGAATATTTTAATATTTTGAATTAGTAATGGATGAAAGATAATGTTTGAGTTTGCTAAATATTGAAATTAAAAGTTAATTATTTATTTGTTGTGTAAGAGGCGAAAGTGAACTTAGGAGATGAATTGAGGAAAATTGTTGTTATATGTTAAATGGTTGAGGTTTTGTTGTCATGTAGTGAATGAGGGTTAAAATATTTAATATGCCAATTGAGTGAAATGTTAATGTACGAAATCTCATATTAGTTGATAGAAGAGGATGCTTAAATTGTTAAAAATTTATTTTGACATAGCCGAATGTGTTCATGAATGAAAGAATTATATTGGTTTTGAAATGAATGTGCTGCCGAATGCATTTTTAAGTAATAGTTGAAATTCTTGTTATGAGCAAATTATAATATAACCGAATAAAAGGCATGATTAATGAATTAGTGACAAGTGAATTTGTTTAATCTAGCTCAAGAGCTTAAGGAGCCTAATTCGGATAAGGGAAAAAGCTAAACTAACCGAATAGCATATCCGTAGTCATTCGACGACAGTCAAGGTAAGTCTTTGAGTAATGAAACTTAGCTTATGATTTGATAAAATCATGGTATATAAGCATAATAAATAAATTGTGACCTATTGGTTCTACTTGAATTACGTAGTGGGATAAATAATTTGTGCATATGACTTGTAGCCGAATGGTTATAGAAATCATGTTGGATAGCAAAACGAATTCGTGTTCTTTGTATGTGGCTATTGAGCCGAAAGTGGAATGGTTGATAAGCATGTTGTGCTTGTGTTCAAGTAATGTAAATGAAATGCTAATGTGTTATGATATATATATATGTGTGTGTGTGTGTGCATGATAATGGAGAATTATATCCGGGCTAAGTCCCGAAGGCATTCGTGCTGGTGTTATATCCGGGCTAAGTCCTGAAGGCATTCGTGCTAGTGTTATATCCAGGCTAAGTCCCGATGGCATTTGTGCTGGTGTTATATCCGGGCTAAGTCCCGAAGGCATTCGTGCTGGTGTTATATCCGGGCTAAGTCCCGAAGGCATTCGTGCTGGTGTTATATCCGGGCTAAAGTACCGCAAGCTTTGTGCTGGTATTATATCCCGGCTTAAAGTCCTGCATGCTTTGTGGTGGTGATTGGATTTGGGTTTTAAACCTAGCAGACTTAATGCCGATGATTGGAGTAAGATTATGATTTCGAATGTTCGTAGTAAACTACCATTGAATATGTTCAATACATTAAGTTGGTAAGGTATGTATTATATACTTTTATATGTTAGATTGATCGGAATTGAATCATGAATGCGAAATGAGAAGTATATGTGAAAATCTCATATGTGTATGTGTGTATTCGGTTATGGTGAAAGGTTATATGAGATTGATTTGGTGATATACATGTTAAATAATATGAATGGAAAGAATGGGTAATAAATCTGCTTGGGACAGCAGCAGTAATGTGATTTCAGAAAATCACCATAAATTGTGGGAGTTGAGTTAGAGGTTAAATAAATTATGTCATGAAATCTTAATGAGTCTAGTTTCTTATAAAAGAAACCGTGTAAGCAAAAGAATTGCCAATAATGAGATATTTGAAGTGGCGTGGAACAGAGTCAAAATGACTTCGAGGTCCCCTGTTCTGTTTTCAGAAAATCATTATAAATGGTACAAAAATAGTTATAAGATAAAATTTATATTCTTAGACTCCTTAATGAGTCTAGTTTCAAATGAAATAAACGATAACATATTTTTAATATTTTGTATAATGAGAAATTTGATTCGTAGTGAAGAGTGGTTAGAATAGTCAAACAGTGAAACAGGGGAAAATTCAATAAAAATCTTGTATTGATTGGTCAAACCAAAAATTCTGAAAATTTTATGGATGGAAGATATATGAGTATATTTTCAGGGAAAATTAACGGCACTTGATTTGGAGTTTCTTAGCTCCAGTTATAAATAATTTAGTGACTGTTGCTCATGAAGACAACTTGTAGTGAATTTGTGATTTTGTTGTAAACATGGTTAAAACTTGTTAATGAGATGCCTTTTGAGTTCTTATAATCTTATTTGTGATTTCAATATTTGGTTTTAATTGAGTTCAGATTCAAGTGAGATGAATTTGCTAAATATGCATTATGTTCATGGATACTTGGCCAAAATGGCAATTATCTAGGAATGATATCTTGAAAATTTGAATAATCGATCTATAAGTAAATTAATTGTTTCCATTGCTTAAAACTTACTAAGCATTGAAGCTTACTCCGTGTTCTCTTTTCCATTTCTTATAGGTTTATACTTTAGCTCGAGTTGGAAGGGCCGGAGATATCATCACACTATCGAGTCATTATGTGAGTTGAGAAGATTGTATATCATCATGGTTTAAGGCTTGTATAGGATAGACTATAGGTAGAATGATCTTTCGACTTTGTATACATTATAGCCATGCGAAGATGGCTTGCTCATTTTGTTTGGAGAAGCCTTATAATTAAACTAATGTGGTGAAATGTTTTAGTTATAACTTGATAGTAGTTAATTTGTTATTAGATATTCGGTTATGTTTTGATAGTGAGTCATTTTGGAAATTTATAAGAGCTCTTATGGAAAATCAATGAGACATGTTTGCATTGTTGATAATTTATGTCTGGTAAGTATCTTTGACCTTATAGAAGTTTTGTTCAGTCAAGTAATACCTCATAACCTTATTCCGGCAACGGATGCGGGTTAGGAGTGTTACATTTAGATATTTTAATGACTCATCCATGAAAAATTAGAAAAAGGTAGAGACTAAATTGGAAATCAATAAAATTAATGGATGATAATTAATTAAAAAGAAAAAAATCATCTATTTTCATATCATCTTCCCTAAATTTTCTATGGAAACCCTAGGAGAGAGGAAGAAAACTTTTCAAACTTAAAAAGGTATGAAATCAAGTCTCGTTTTTAGTAATTTCTATATTTTTGGAATCGGGATAGTCTAATCTTTCTATTTAGGGATTCATTTGAAAAGTTATCAAGGTACGAAATTTGGGTCATGGATGAATATGCTGAAAATTAGAAATTTATGGTAGAAAATGAAAAGTTATTCATAGATAAACAA
Organism: Gossypium hirsutum; assembly: GCF_007990345.1. Classification (NCBI taxonomy): domain Eukaryota; kingdom Viridiplantae; phylum Streptophyta; class Magnoliopsida; order Malvales; family Malvaceae; genus Gossypium; species Gossypium hirsutum. The sequence continues at coordinate 16,183,470 of NC_053432.1, forward strand.
TTTATGGTAGAAAGTCATGGATGCAAACTTGATTTAGGGACTAAAATGAAAAAAGTGGTAAAACCCATGGAAAATTATGAAATTTGTGAAATGTATGTGTTGTAAATGTAGTATATAAATTTTGGCTAGGCCTGGAAAGAGGCTTAAATTTCATTTTTCGAGCCAGGGATGAAATCAAAATTTTTGAAAAAGATAGGGGCAAAATGGTAATTTTGCCTAAGATGTAATAGAATGTAAATGTAAATAAAATGTGATAGATTACTAGTTAAATTTATCCATATAGATTCAGAAAGACCAACTACGTGTAACACCCCTCACCCGTATCCGACGTCGGGATAGGGCTCGAGGCGTTACCGGGATTTCAATTTCATAAACATATTAAATCAAGTCACTAAGTTGCGCTCTAATTTAAAACTTTTCAAATATGTATATTCTTTCCCTTAAACAGGCCTTCGAGACCTAAAACATGCCTAAAGGCGGTCCGGGACAAAATCGAGAACGTTTGATAAAATTTGGGCACCTTGGAAAATTTCTTTTAACTTGAATTGTCACACGCCCGTGTGACTTGGGACACGCCCGTGCAATCACCCAGTGTCCAAGACCTGAGCATTCTATTAAATCACACAGCCAAGACACACGCCCGTGTTCATTTAATAGACTTACCATTTTAGATGCAGGGGACACACGACCATGCCACATGCCCACGGGTGTGGCTTGTGTGTCACACGCGGCCTAGGCACACGCCCGTGTACTCAATCGTGTATACCTTATCAGGCTATTTTCCAAGCCTATGGTCACCCCCTTTTAACACTTATACTTAATGAATATTAAAAAAAAAGTAAAAAATAATTATGCTCTCATAAATGATCTTTGCAAAAACTCATTGCATGGAAACCTCATATCATTGGTTTCGTACAAGCTAGGTTATCTCTCATCTTGTATTTATGTGTTGTCATACCACTTTAATGCATTCAAGATTGGCTCGTTCTTATGACTCATTGCCAATTGGAATTCAACCATCGTACATGATTATAAACTTGCATGGAAATTTTGTAGGTCATAGCCTACTTTAAAACAAGCTGATCTCTATGGCCATAAACAAAAAGATAGATTTATCTTTACAAGCCTTCATTTGGCAAATCAAATGACACATATAACAAAATACTCAAAAGACCTATACATGCCATTGAACAATTTAGAAATGTCTTTATACCAAAGCTGGTCTATTTGATAGTATGCTGACTCTCCAACCGTCTTCCAATCTTTACGAGTCTTCGAGCTCTGTGAGAGACAGGGAAAAGAAAGGGGTAAGCATTTTCATGCTTAGTAAGCTCGAATAACCGGAAAGTAAACTTACCAAGTAATTAGCATGTAAACAAATTGGGTATTAAATTCAATGAGCATAGGATGGCTTCCTTATCACTTACACTCAATCAATGAGTTAGTCATATAACAATGCACTATGAAAGTTATCTTAGATGAGCTCATCATTCAACATCTCATTTGTGTATATATGTCACATTAACCTCATTGAGTTTCTAGGAAATCTCGATGGAATATCCATTTACCGTCAATTCATACAATGATCGTTTCAAATATGCACTCCCGCGAACCTCACATCTTATGGCGGGATTACCAGTCCAGGCTAAATCCCCCATTTTATGAACTCATAAGGTGATGTCGGGATTACCAGTCTAGGCTAAATCCCTTATAACAACAAACACCTTTATTGAGCTTGGATTTGAATTACCAGTCAGGCTAAATTCAAATCCTAATCAGATTACCCGTCCAGGCTAAATCCATAATGCACACATATTCTTCGAGAGGCTCGACCATTCAAAGGAACACCCATCTGGGCTAGATCCTTTTATTAATGAGAGCAACAGATTACCTGTCTGAGCTAAATCCTTACTGCAACACATGCAGGACCTCATGACACATGTCAATCATGGTTTATCCATTGAATTCACTTTTTAACCTCAACCGAGACATTTATCACAATTCATACTTAAACATGCATTTCATAGAATTCCATGTTATTAATAAATGCAATCATCATGCATTCATAAATCATATATTTAGGCACATTGAGTGTTTACTTTAAGTTATCCGAACTTACCTAGTATTCGTTTCGGTGTCGTGTTTCGGTTATTCTGAAACCTTTCGTTTTCCTCGATCGACCTCTGGAATTTGTTCCTCGGGGTCTATAACAATAAAAATAGATCATTAACACTCCACTTTATACATTTCAAGTCTAAATTACACCCGTGGTCCAAATGACCGTTTTGCCCTTGACCTTTGTCATTTTTACGATTCAGTCCCTAGGCTCATATAATGAAACACATGCAATTTCTACCTTACTCAAGCCTAGCCAAACACTTTTCCCTCTTATGGTAGCCCACATTTTCCATTATTTTCACATTTCTACCACAAATTTTACAACTTTTGTAAGAAGGTCCCTTTAGGGGTTTTTCATGAAAATCACTTAGGAAAAGTTTTTTAACACACCTCAAACTTTCATATTCCTCCATAAAACATTAAAATACAAGTAACTCATGCATGGGAAAATTTTTAAACATGAACCCTAGCATGAAATATGGGTAGAAATGGAGAGAGTAAGCTACCAGGATTTCAAAATTACAAAGAACATTAAAAACGGGGCTTAGGAGCACTTACTAATGAGCTTGAAAAGCTTGGAAACCCTAGCTATGGTGGCTTAGGAATTTCGGCTGGACAAGGGAGAAGAATGGCTGAGTTTTGCCTTCTTTTTCCCATTTTATTTCATTAATATGCCAAATGACCAAAATGCCCTTAAGCCCTTTCTTTGAAATTTCATCCACACAAGCCAATTTTTATCCAAAATCTTAGAAATTGGGCAAATTGCTCCCCAAGGCCTTCTATTTTATAATATAAAGCAATTTCATGCAAATTTCTTCTAGAATCCAAGTTTTGCAATTTATTCAATTTAGTCCCTAATATTCCAATTGGGCACTTACTCAAAGAATTCCTTCATGAAACTTTAACACATGCATATTCTCATATTTTAAGCCTCGTAATAATCATAAAATAAATATTTTGATGTCGAATTTGTGGTCCCAAAATCGTTATTCCTACTAGGCCTTATTTTGGGATGTTACATTTCTCCCCCCTTAGGGACTTTCGTCCTCGAAAGTCTTACCATTGAACAGATTCGAATATTGGCTTCTCATGGTTTCTTCTCATTCCCATGTATCCTCTTCTACACCATGTCGATGCCATAAAAATTTTACTAAGGCCACATCGTTATTCCTCAACTGTTTAACCTCACGAGCCAATATCTTAACTGGTTCCTCTCCATAGGTCATGTCCGGTCGAATTTCAATCTTAGTTGGAAAAATCACGTGAGAGGGGTCTAATCGGTATCGCCTTAACATAGATACGTGGAACACATCGTGAATCTTTTCTAGTTCAGGTGGCAATGCCAAGCGATAGGCTAACGGTCCAACTCTTTGAATGATCTCGTACAGTCCGATAAATCGCGGACTCAGTTTGCCTTTCCGGCCAAATCTCAACATCTTTTTCCATGGAGACACTTTCAAGAATACTCTATCTCCAACTTGAAACTCAATTTCCTTTCTTTTCAGATCGGCATATGACTTTTGCCTATCCGATGCCGCTTTCAAAAAATCTCGTATCACTTTAACTTTCTCTTCAGTTTCTTTAATCAAGTCAACTCCGTGAATCTAATTTTCCTTAAGTTCTGTCCAGTACAATGGAGTTCAACACTTCCTACCATACAAGGCTTCATGAGGTGCCATCTTCAAACTCGTCTAAAAACTGTTGTTGTAGGCGAATTCTACTAGCGGCAAATATTTTTCCCAGCCACCCTGAAATCCAAGGATACAACATTGCAACATATCCTCAAGAATCTGAATCATCCACTCAGACTGACCATCTATCTGAGAGTGAAAAGCTGTACTAAAGCTTAACTTCGTACCCAAGGCTTCTTGTAATTTCTTCTAGAATCTCGAAGTGAACCTCGGGTTTCTATCGGAAATAATCGACAGTGGTACCCCATGCAATCTTACAATCTCAAAAATGTACAAGTCGACCAATCTATTGTGGGAGTAATCTGTCCTCACTATAATAAAATGAGCCGACTTCGTCAGCTTATCTACTACGACCCATACGACATTTTTCTTCTTCGGAGTCAATGGCAAGCCTATCACAAAATCCATAGTAACTCTGTCCCACTTCCATTCAGGGACCATCACAGGCTGTAGCAAACCTGAAGGCACTTGATGTTTAGCTTTAACTTGCTGACATACTAGGAATTTTGACAAAAATTCAGAAATATCTCTTTTCATGCCATTCCATTAGTACATTTTCTTCAAATCGTTGAACATCTTGGTACTTCCCTAGTGAATTGACAAACAGCTGTTATGTGCTTCTTTCAAAATTTTTCGAATAAGTTCATTGTTTTTGGGTACACAAACCCTATCTCTGAACATCAAACATCCATCAGAACCAATCCGAAAATTTGATTCAATACCTGACTCATATTAAGTTCTTTTAGCTTGCAATTCATCATCACTAGTTTGAGCATCATAGATTTCCTGAAGGAATGTCACCCTAGCCTCTAGCTCAGCCAAGACTGAACCATCATCAAGCAATGCCAAACGAGCATCCATGGCCCTTAATGCAAACAAGGATTTTCTGCTCAACGCGTCAGCGACAACATTCGCCTTTCCCGGGTGATAGTTAATAATCAGTTCGTAATCCTTGATTAACTCTAGCCACCTCCGCTGCCTCAAATTTAATTCTTTTTGAGTCATCAAATACTTCAAACTCTTGTGGTCAGTGAATATGTGGCAACTCTCACCATATAAATAATGCCTCTAAATCTTCAAAGCAAAAACGATCGCAGTAAGTTCTAGGTCGTGTGTAGGATAGTTTTTCTCATGCGGCTTCAACTGTCGTGAAGCATAGGCTATTACCTTGCCATCTTGCATAAGTATACAACCCAGTCCATTTGAAGATGCGTCACTATAGACTACAAATTCTTTTCCTGACTCAGGCAATACTAAAACAAGAGCTTCAGTTAACAGTTTCTTTAACTTCTCAAAACTTTGTTTACACTTTTTCATCCATTCAAACTTAACGTTTTTCTGTAACAATCTCTTCATCAGAGTAGCTATCATGAAGAATCTTTTCACAAATCTTCGATAGTAACCGGCTAAGCCCAAAAAGCTTCTAACCTCGGTTACATTCTTACGTGGTTTCCATTCGACGATAGCAGAAATCTTACTTGGATCGACTCGGATGCCTTCACCCGAAACAATATGACCCAAAAATCCAACTTCCTGAAGCCAAAACTCACTCTTGCTAAACTTAGCATACAACTGCTTTTCCCGCAAAGTCTGCAACACAATTCTCAAGTGCTTTGCATGTTCTGACTCATCTTTGGAATAAATCAAGATGTCGTCAATGAACACAACGACAAACTTATCCAAATATGGACAGAAGATCCTATTCATTAGATCCATGAATACAGCCGGTGTATTCGTTAACCCAAACGGCATGACGAGAAATTCATAATGATCGTACCTCATTCTGAAAGCTATCTTAGGTGCATCCGATTCTTTAATTCGCAGCTGATAATAGCTAGACCTCTAGTCTATCGTAGAAAACACGGTGGCTCCTCTCAACTGATCGAATAAATCATTGATCCTTGGTAAAAGATACTTATTATTGATAGTTACCTTGTTCAGTTGGCGGTAATCTATACATAACCTTATCGAACCATCTTTCTTCCTTACAAATAGAACGGGAGCACCCCAAGGTGAAAAGCTCGGCCTTACAAAACCTTTATCCGTCAACTCTTGCAACTGTGCTTTCAACTCTCTCAGTTCAGTTGGAGCCATCCTATATGGAGCAATTGAAATAGGAGCTGTCCCTGGCACCAGCTCAATACCAAGTTCTATTTCCCTTTCAGGAGGTAATCCGGGTAATTCTTCTGGAAATGCATCTGGCTACTCAAATACTATAGGCACAGACTCAATCTTCAACTCTGTTTCCTTAGTGTTCAATACAATGGTAAGGTAGGCTTTATACCCTTTTCTCATAATCTCTGAGCAACTATTGTCGTGATCACAACCGGAGGCGTACCCAACTCTCTTAAATCAACTCGTAGAATCTCACCATCCGGGCATTTCAATTTAATATACTTACTACCACAATTTACAATTACATCATGCAGTGCCAACCAATCTATACCAAGTATTACATCAAATTCATCAAATGGTAACAACATAAGATTAGCCGGAAAACAATGACCCTGAATCGTCAAAGGATGATTCTTACAGACTTTATCAACCATGACCGATCTGCCTAGTGGGTTCGACACTTTAATAATAAATTTTGTAGGCTCAAGGAGTATATTCATTCTAGATACCAAGCTCATGCAGATGTATGAATGCGTCGACCCCAGGTCAATTAAGGCAATAACACGTATATCGAAAAGAGAAAAAGTACCCGTGATAACATCAGGAGCAGAGGCTTCCACTCGGGCACGTATCACATACGTTCTTTCCGGGGCTCGAGCCTCTAGTTTTACGGCATCTTTAGCCGTAACTCGACTGCCACTGACACTTCTAGGATATCTCGAAGGTCTACCTCGTGAATTGGGAGTACTCAACTTCGGGGCTACTTCCATTTCTTTCTCGATTCGCTCTGGGCAGTCCCTGAGAAAATGGTCAAGAGATCCACATCTGAAACATGTACCACTCTTCAATCGGCATTCTCCGTGGTGAAATTTGTTGCAACTCTTACACTTCGGCTTTTGATCATCTACACTCCCCACACTAGTTACCATCAGGGAGGAAGACTTTTGGCTTCATCATTTAGAGCTTCTCGCTCTACCCGAATATCCTACTGATGAAATGGACCATTCATGCTGGCTCCTTGATTTCTTTGTTGGAAACGGGCGTGTTTTACTATTGGACCTCTTACTCGCGGCATGGGCCTCTCTCTTTGCTTGCTTTCTTTCGTTGTTAAGCTCCTCGGCCTTCTTGGCTTGAGCAACCAATGCGGCAAATTACTATATTTCCAGGATCCCAATCAACAACTTAATTTCCTCATTCAAACCTTCCTCGAAGTGTTTACACATTTTCGACTCGATTTGGACCCATTCAGTTGCGTACTGACTTAGCCTCACGAACTCTCGTTCGTATTCTGCTACAGTCTTGTTCCCTTGTTTGAGTTCCAGGAACTACTTTCGCTTCGAGTCTAGAAACCATTGGCCAATATATTTCTTCCTAAACTCTGCTTGGAAGAAATCCCAAGTGATATTTTCCTTTGGCACTACCGAGGATATAGTCTTCCACCAATGATACGCAGTATCTTTCAGGAGGGACACGGAACACTTCAGACACTCCTCAGGTGTGCACGACAAATCATCTAACACCCGTGTAGTGTTCTCAAGCCAAAACTCAGCTCTTTCAGCATCATTATCAATTTTAGTTCTGAATTTCTCAGCCCCATACTTTCTAAGCTTATCAACAGTGGCTTTACCAATTCTTACCGGTGCCATACCTTGTGGCATATCCTCATCAGGTTGGTTAGGGGGCGGGGGAGGTCTTGGTATGTTAGGGTGATTCCTCAGGTAATCCCCAAACCATTAGTCCATCATATAAAAAAAGGTAGCTCGAGCCTCTTCCCAGCCTTCAAACATAAGCCTTCTACTACTACTAGATACAACTCGTTGTACGCAAGCTGGAGCATGGCTCTCGGCTCCTCGTACTCATCTTGTGCTTGATTGGAAGACATTTACTCTATTCAAAACAATTTAAATAGTTAGGAGACGTCACACTATCAATATTCGAATAATGGCATGTATAGAAAACCTCAATACTCTCTACAGTAGTTCTAGAACTGACTAAATCGTAGCTCTGATACCATTAAATGTAACAATCTTCACCCGTATCCGACGCAGAGATAGGGATCGAGGCATTACTGAGATTTCACGTTCATAAACATATTAAATCAAGTCACTAAGTTGCGCTCTAATTTAAAACTTTTCAAATATGTATATCATTTCCCTTAAACAGGCCTTCGAGACCTAAAACATGCCTAGAGGCAGTGCGAGACAAAACCGAGAATGTTTGATAAACTTTGGGCACCTTGGAAATTTTCTTTTAACTTGAAGTGTCACACGCCCGTGTGACTTGGGACACGTCCATGCAATCACCCCGTGTCCAAGACCTGAGCATTCTGTTAAATTCACACGGCCAAGACACACGCCCGTGTGTCTAGCCCGTGTTCATTTAATATACTTACCATTTTAGATGCAGGGGACACACGACAATGCCACATACCCACGGGTGGGGCTTGTGTGTCACACACGGCCTAGGCACATGCCCGTGTACTCAACCGTGTATACCCTATTAGGCTATTTTCCAAGCCTATGGTCACCCCCTTTTAACACTTATACTTAATGAATATTAAAAAAAGCAAAACATAATTATGCTCTCATAAATGATATTTGCAAAAACTCATTGCATGGAAACCTCATGTCATTGGTTTCGTACATGCTAGGTTATTTTCCATCTTGTATTTATGTGTTGTCATACCACTTTAATACATTCAAGATTGGCTCGTTCTTATGACTCATTGCCAATTGGAATTCAACCATCGCACATGATTATAAACTTGCATGGAAATTTTGTAGGTCATAGCCTACTTCAAAACAAGCCGATCTCTATGGCCATAAACAAAAAGATCGATTTATCTTTACAAGCCTTCATTTGGAAAATCAAATGACACATATAACAAAATACTCAAAAGACCTATACATGCCATTGAACAATTTAGAAATGTCTTTATACCAAAGCTGGTCTATTTGATAGTATGCTGACTCTCCAACCGTCTTCCAATCTTTACGAGTCCTCGAGTTCTGTGAGAGACAGGGAAAAGATAGGGGTAAGCATTTTCATGCTTAGGAAGCTCGAATAACCAGAAAGTAAACTTACCAAGTAATTAGCATGCAAACAAATTGGGCAATAAATTCAATGAGCATAAAATGGCTTCCCTATCACTTACACTCAATCAATGAGTTAGGCATATAACAATGTACTATGAAAGCTATCTTAGATAAGCTCATCATTCAACATCTTATTTGTATATATATCTCACATTAATCTCGTTGAGTTTCTAGGAAATCTTGATGGAATATCCATTTACCGTCAATTCATGCAATGATCATTTCAGATATGCACTCCCGCGAACCTCACATCTTATGGCGGGATTACCAGTCCAGGCTAAATCCCCCATTTTATGAACTCATAAGGTGATGTCGGGATTACCAGTCCAGACTAAATCCATTATAACGACAAACACCTTTATTGAGCTCAGATCTAAATTACTAGTCCAGGCTAAATTCAGATCCTAATCAGATTACCCTCCGGGCTAAATCCATAATGCACACATATTCTTCGAGGGGCTCGACCATTCAAAGGAACACCCGTCTGAGCTAGATCCTTTTATAAATGAGATCAACAGATTACCCGTCTGGGCTAATTCCTTACTGTAACACATGCAGGACGTCATTACACATGTCAGTCATGGTTTATCCATCGAATTCCCTTTTTAACCTCAACCGAGACATTTATCACAATTCATACTTAAACATGTATTTCATAGAATTTCATGTTATTAATAAATGCAATTATCATGCATTCATAAATCATATATTTAGGCACATTGAGTGTTTACTTTAAGTTATCTGAACTTACCTGGTATTCATTTCGGGTGTCGTGTTTCAGTTATTCCGAAGCCTTTCGTTTTCCTCGATCGACCTTCGAAATTTGTTCCTCGAGGTTATAACAATAAAAATAGATCATTAACACTCCACATTATACATTTCAAGTCTAAATTCCACCCAGTCCAAATGACCGTTTTGCCCTTAACCTTTCACATTTTTACGATTTAGTCCCTAGGCTCATATAATGAAACGCATGCAATTTCTACCTTACTCAAGCCTAGCCGAACACTTTTTCCTCTTATGGTAGCCCACATTTTCCATTATTTTCACATTTCTACCACACATTTTACAACTTTTGCAAAAAGGTCCCTTTAGGGGTTTTTCATGAAAATCACCTAGGAAAAGTTGTTTAACACACCTCAAACTTTCATATTCCTCCATAAAACATCAAAATACAAGTAACTCATGCATGGGTAAATTTTTAAACATGAACCCTAGCATGAAATCTGGGTAGAAATGGAGAGAGTAAGCTACCGGGATCTCAAAATTACAAAGAACATTAAAAATGGGGCTTGGGAGCACTTTCTAATGAGCTTGTAAAGCTTGAAAACCCTAGCTATGGTGGCTTAGGAATTTCGGCTGGACAAGGGAGAAGAATGGCTGAGTTTTGCCTTCTTTTTCCCATTTTATTTCATTAATATGCCAAATGACCAAAATGCCCTTAAGCCCTTTCTTTGAAATTTCATCCACACAAGCCAATTTTTATCCAAAATCTTAGAAATTGGGCAAATTGCTCCCCAAGGCCTTCTATTTTATAATATAAAGCAATTTCATGCAAATTTCTTCTAGAATCCAAGTTTTGCAATTTATTCAATTTAGTCCCTAATTTTCCAATTGGGCACTTACTCAAAAATTCCTTCATGAAACTTTAACACATGCATATTCTCATATTCTAATCCTTGTAATAATCATAAAATAAATATTTTGATGTCAGATTTGTGGCCCCAAAACCACTATTCCTACTAGGCCCTATTTTGGGATGTTACACTACGGAACTAGATCGAGGAAAGCGAAAGGTTTCAGACTTGTTGACATTCAAATACGAACCATTTTCAAGGTAAGTTCATGTAACTTAAATATGTATGTTAATATGCTTGAATTGACTTGTATGATTGTGTTGATATGTATGAGATGATATATATAATGAAATTTAATCATAAGTTGTGAAATGTAGACAAATTGTCATGTTCTGGTTGAACTTTGAAATTTGATGGAATAAGGTGATATTCTTGAATGAGAATAATACTACACATGTTGTCTCAAGCATTTAGCCCAGACGGGTAATCCTGATATAAGCCGCTCGAGCATATACTATAGATTGGAATTAGCCCGGACGGGTAATCCAGATTAAGGTCTACAGAGCATATGATATGAAAAGAATTTAGTCTGGATTGGTAATCCTATAATATAGTTTGTGGCTCGAGAGTGTACTCATTGATTTTGCTCCCCAATGGGTACTTTTGGATATGAATTGTCAAATAGTTGACAAGTATACCTTGAGTAAACTAACTGGATGGCCATCGAAACTTCAACAGTTCAACTGAAAGGACTTTTGAAATGTGGAAAGGTGAAAATAAATGAAAGATTATATTATGATGGGCTCATCTATGTTTACTTGATATTCATATGAGATTATGTGACTAACTTGTTTGAATAAGTGTATGTGTTCAGGTAACTTACCCAAAATTGATGGAATGTATATTTATGTTTGCTTATAATAATAAATATGACCGGTAAGTTATTTTCCATTATACAAACTTTCTAAGCATAAAATGCTTACTCCGTTAAATTTTCCCTATTTTTATAGAGCTCAAAAGCTCGCAAAAGTTGAAAGTTGGTCGAAGCAATCATCACACTATCCACTATCTCATTTTGGTACAAATAGAAATCTCGTTTTGGTATAATGGCATGTATAAGTTTATTTGGCCAATGATGGCTTGTAATTGTTGTTTTGTAATCTAGCCACTGGAGTGGCTAGTGATGGTCTAAGTTTGGCTATTTTTGAAGTGATGTTTTGGTAATCATATAAGTGCTTATTATATGTTAGTTTATTGGAATTATGCTAGCATATAAGTTTATGATAAGAGTAAGTTTATATCCATTGATGCTTAAGATAATACTACATGATTGATGACTAATTTTATGTGAATATGATGTTGGGTTCGTGGATATATGCTTGTGAGTTTTGGTGAAGAAAATTGATAAGTTATGGGTGACAAATGAGGCTATGAAATGACTTTATTTTTGCCTACATGAGTAGACACACGAGCGTGTGTCTTGGCCGTGTGTGACACTCGGCTTATCCCATGGGCATGTGGTCCAGCCGTGTGTCCCCTACATCTTAAAAATGAGAAACAGAATGCTCAGAATTTGGCACACGGGAAGAGACAAGGGCGTGTGTCTCTACCATGTGGTTGACACGGCCTTGCACACGGGCGTGTTACACGGTCATGTGAAAACTACACCTAAATTTTGAAAATAAAATTCGCCACACGGCCTAGCACACAGTCGTGTGACTTGGTCGTGTGACTCCAATTTCTTCATGTCTTACAGGTTAGAGAGTTACATGGGTTAGGGACATGAGCGTGTATAGTCACACAACCAGATCACACAGGTGTATCCCTAGACCCCACGTGCGTGTGGGTACTGTTCATAAGAAAAATTTTGAAAATTCATGAAAAATTTTATGAGATCCCGATTGAGTCTCGATTTATTTCTACTGTCCATTTTGTGCCTCGAGGGTCCATTTAAGGAACATTATGATTGACATCAAAAAATGTTTAGTAACTAGTATAAATTACCTGTAAATGTTTTGCAAACTCTGGTAATACTCTGTAACCCTGTTCTAGCGACGGATACGGGTTAGGGGTGTTATAGGATATTTGTTATAACCAATCAAGTATGGAAACATGTGAAAATTGAGTATATTATGAAATGATGTGGTAATATGCACGAAATTGAGATGATGATTATCTTGTAATTGTAAGCTTAGACAATAGTATGATCGTATAATTCAATTTGAGCATTCCTGTATCATTATTTTTTTTAAATGTTCAGATTATAGAAATATCACTAAGTTTTACTCAGTGTGCGGTTTTATTTTCCGTGCGCAGGTTAGGTACTTCTCTTTTGATCGTCGACTCAGCATCCAAAAATGATCTCGCTCTCTAGTGTGGTAATGTTTAATTCTGTAATGGCTTGTACCTATAATGTCTTGGTTGTTAGTTATTTTGTGAATGGGATGTAAATTGAGTTATAAGTATAATATTAGTTTGGGTATATAAGTATATGTTTGTGCTTGAAGCCTTAATTTTGGTATGTTTTTTTGATCCAAGGCTTGGTATGTGTGTGAACTTTAAACTTGATGTCTTAGGTAGCTATATGTTAGGCTAAATAGAATTATTTTGGCATGCTTAAAATCTTGATTTGAATGATGCATTGTTGATATGTTTTGCTGATATAAAATGTGTTACCAATGAGGGTACATTGGTTAGGCACCTAAGATGATTGTTTTGGCATGTTTTAAGTATGTTTGATTGTATTTTGAAAAGGTTAAATGATTGGTTTTTGAGGTGCTTGATTCCCAAACAAGTAGGAAATTGTAAACTTATTGTTTAAGGTACATCTTGGGTCTACACGGCTTGGCGACATGGCCGTGTGTCATCTATTGAGTGCTTAGGGTACAAGTTAGTTAGCACACGGCTTGGTACACAGGCATGTGGGCTATTTTGAGAGTTACACAGCCTGGCACACATGTGATGATCGCTAAACTAACTAAAAATTCAACCAAGGCAAGCGCACCTATCGAACATTAGTATAGTTATGGTGAGACCGGAAATATCATATCCACAAGGACTAAAAGTACTAGTAATTACTATTTTTTTTATTATCTAGCTTAAGAATTAAAGGGATGTTTTTAACTAAGATTAACTATCCAATTAACTAAGAATATGACAGAGATTAAAGTTGGAAAATACTTTTGGGAAATCGATGGAGAAGACAATACCCAAGAAAGAATTCACCTAAACTTCACTTATTACTTTTGAATTAGATGATTTATTCACTTGACTTAATCCGTAGAAATCCCTAACTTATGTTAAAATCCCTTTCGAGACTAAAAACAACTGACTCTAGGTTGATTAATCGAAATCTCTTTCTAATTAAAACCCCTATTGTCGCATTAACTCGGTCTATGGACTCCCTTATTAGATTTGACTTTAATCCAGCAGATTTATGTCATCCTATCTCTAGGATTGCATGCAACTCCGCTTAATTATAGAAGATCTACTCTTAAACAAGGACTTTTGCTCCACTGAATAAAGACATCAAAACTTGAATTAATATCCTCAAATATTAAAGCAAGGATTAAAACTCATAACTAAGAATAAGAAAAGTATTTATCATATAATTCAAATAATAATAAGATATGTCTTAGGTTTCATCTCCCTTAGGTATTTAGGGAGTTTAGTTCATAATGATAAGGGAAAACATCTCAAAATTAGAAAAATAACAAAACATAAGAAACCCAAAAACCTTCGGTAGAAATTGAATAGAGATATTCAGTCTTGAAGTAATTCCTACTTCCGAGCAGATTCCAATGGCTGTCTTCGAGTATTTTCTGCTCTTTGCTCTCTGTGTCCCCTTTGATCCTCTTCTAGGGTGTTTTTATAGACTTTGGAATGCCTAAAATTAGCATTTTCTGAATAGAATTAGACTTGGGCTCGACAGGGACACAGCCGTGTGCCACGCCCGTGTGAAGGTACTTAGGCCGTGTGCAATTCTGACGTGGTTTAATATCGACACGGCCATGACACACGGGGTGTGGCCAGGCCGTGTGTCACACATGGGCATGTGGATTACCGTGTAGGAGTGCCTAGGCCGTGTAGAACACTGATTTTAGCCTATTTTGTCCATTTTTGGCCCGTTTCTTGCTCTTTTCACTATCCTATGCTCTTCTGAGTATAAAACATGAAATTAACGGATTAGGAGCATTGAATTCTGTAAAACCAAAGATAAATTATCCATAAATATGCCAAGCATGGGATAAAAATATGTATATAATATGTTTTATCAACATGTGTGTGACACGGCCTTATGACCCTACTCAATGAGTTACACAGGCAGAGACATGAGCTAGGACATGGTCGTGTGTCTCTAGGTCAAATGTTACATAGGGAAGGACATAGGGTGAGACATGACCGTTTATCCCGATTTCGATTGTTACATGGCCTAAGACACAGGCTTGTGTCTCAACTGTGTGAGGCACACGGCCTAGCCACACGGCCGTGTGACCCTTGTATCATTATTTTTATAATTATTTCCTAAACTTTCCAAATGATTTCAAATTGGTCCCAATTTGCTTCTAAAGTATTTTTAGGGTCTCGATCGCTCGATTTAGGGACAATATGTGTATGTATGAATGGTTTAAGTTATGTTTATGATATTGAATGAAATTAAATATAAATGTTTTGATTGTATAGCAATGCTCG
This sequence comes from Gossypium hirsutum, assembly GCF_007990345.1. Classification (NCBI taxonomy): domain Eukaryota; kingdom Viridiplantae; phylum Streptophyta; class Magnoliopsida; order Malvales; family Malvaceae; genus Gossypium; species Gossypium hirsutum. The sequence goes on from NC_053432.1 coordinate 16,198,758, forward strand.
TAATCCTAATCTGTGACGGAGAGGGGTTAGGGGTGTTACAACATTGAACAAAAATTTATGTCTCTCTCCGACAACTACAATTTCCAACCCAACAATATCCCACAAAGTAATTCACTTCATTGCAAAATAAACCTTAGCCTTATGCTTAGTTAACTCGTCCATACCAAGAATTACATCAAAATCGTAAAAAGGCAATTCCATAATGCCTAGAGAGAAAACGTGCCCTTGAATCATAAGGGGACACCTACGGTATACTCGATTTGCCACAACACTAGCACTGAAAGAGCTAATAGCAGTCATACCTAAGCTAATATTCTCTATAGGAATCCCCAAATTACACGCAAATTCACTCAAGATATACGAATGCATAGAACCATAATCAATCAAAGAGAATAAAGAAATAGACTGCAAAGTGAAAGTACCTATGATAACATCAACAAATTCTGATCCTTCGGCTCTCTAACAACATAAACTCGACCTAGACCTCCAGACTCAACCTAAGTTGTAACACCCTAGACTCGGCCTGGTCTTGAACTCGAATATCAAGATGCCACACCACTATCTCATGTCATACACAACAATTTCAAGCTCATTCTCAAAGAAACGTCTTTCATTTTAGTATTTGTATAGGTTTTAAGTCAATCTTACCCTTTAGTTATCATCGTTACATGCTAAACATACATCGAAAGGTCTTAAAACAATAATTAAACATGCATAGAGACCATTTAGGAAAATCTCAAAACTAACTACGTAGCCTCGATATTTTCCTTGCACTATATCGATACCATATGGAAAATCGGTACCAAATAAGCATTTTGTTTCTCGTAAAAAAACCAAAGTCTAAAAAATTATCGGTACCTTTGTAAAAGTATCGATAAAATTACCTCAAGTATCAATACTCGTGATAGGGTATCGATACCAATTTACAATTCTAACTTCTACACATTTCAAAATCATAGAGTTATCGTTTTTACAACATGAATAACAATACCTCTATTTCAGACTAGAAAATACCACATTTTTAAACATATAAGTCATTCCAACTTGTACCAATTCATCATGCTATCATATCATCATCAAATAAACATTAAAGCGATTACAGTAATAGTCTCAAAACATTGAAATTAAGTTCGAGCAATAATCAATATAATACTAAACGGATATCATAAACTTAGGAACAAATAATCTATGGAAGCATCCAAAACGTCATGGAAAATATCAGTAAAAGTAAACCACATTGCCTTATTGTAACACCCCTCACCCGTATTCAACGTCGGAATAGGGTTACAGAGCATTACCAAACTTATAACGCATTCAAACATATATTTCATATACAATTAATCAAATCATATACATTTCATTCACAACCAATCATTTTGTCCCTAATACGAGCCTACGAGGCCCTAAACATGCATTCAGAATGGTTCGAGATTAAACTGATAACTTAGGAAATTTTTCAACACTTAGAAAATTTTTGCATAAAATAAGGGATACACGCCTGTGTGGCCTTCCCGTGTGTCCCACACGGCCAACAGACATGCCCATTTCACAAGCCGTATGGATATTCGAAATAAGATCACATGGCCGAGTCCCAACCCGTGTCCGACCCCATGTAACTCTTTGACTCGGGTCACACGACCAATACACACGCCCGTGTGGCTAGCCCGTGTGCCTTAAAAATGACTATAGACACCTGTGTGCTAAGCCATGTGCTAGGCCGTGCCAAACCTGTAGGGTATGCTGACTTATGCCATACTGCCAAGTCACACACCCGTCTAAGGCCGTGTGGAGCATACTGACTTGGTTTCAAATTCAACACCAGAGGACACACGACCGTGTAACATGACCATGTGTCATACACGGCTAAGACACACGTCCGTGTCTTTGCCCATGTGGACAAAAGTAGGCTATTTACCAAGCCAATTTCCCAACTATACATAGGCACACCTACACAACTCATATGGCATAAATCATGGCATCAATAGACATAATTCAATTCCAGATCAAGCATAATTTATACAATTTCCAATACCAACCAATGCAAAATAGAAATACCACATGATGCCATCTAAGTTCATACCAATCTTTATTTTCTCAATTCATCAAAATGACCATTAACAAATATACATCAATATGCTCAATTCCACAAACATACTAATTCACAAATCATCACCTATTGACATTCAAATTACCTATTATCAATAAGCATCATGAATCCAACCTTAATCATTCAACACATTTTACAAAGCATAAACATATATATACATGATTCAACCATACCAAAATAACTCAAAATAAGCCATCTCTCATGGCTATATATACAAACCAAAACATATACACTTACAAGCCAATTCAAATGGTCAAAATCATTACTAAAACTTGACCAACATGTCCAAAGTCCCTATACATGCCATATACTTAAAATACCAAAATTCATAGGTATCAAATAATAGGTGGATAGTGTGAAGCGATCTCCGACGATCCCCGAATCTGAGCTAGCTTGATAACATTATAAAACACAGAAAAATAAACAGAGTAAGCTATAAAGCTTAGTAAGCTCATATACCATAAATTTAATTCAAACTCAAGATTATAAATCAACAATTTGAATATAACAACATTTAGTATATATTAGCTAACAAACCTTTCATATACACAATTATGATATTAATCACATTCTTTACAAGTTTCTTCACACCAAAGCTTATATATGTCACGTACGTACCTGTACCATCTCATATCATTCTCTTACTCAATCACATCTTTCATTTACCCGATGAACCATTTGGCATAGAAGTCGGATACTCAAGAGTCTCGCACACTAAGTACCTATACCATGGCCCAAAGCCAAATCAAGGTAACTTATATCTGAAATACTTATATTATGGCCCAAAGTCAAATCGGTATAACTCACACCCGAAGTGCTAATATCATGGCCCGAAGCCAACTCAATGTATCCTCTAATGACATGTCACTAGTATCCTAAACTATTCCTAAGGTTCAACCGGGATTTTGAATGTCGAATCATCGTCAATTCACTATCGATCATATCCATAGTCTCGTATTCACAATTTATGCAATATCAAAGCATATGAAATACATTTGTATTAAAACTTATAATATACGAACTTACCTCGAGTTCAAAAAATGATGAAATTAGTCGATTAATTGAGTACTTTGTCTTTTCCCCGATCTAATTCCAAATTTCACTTTTCTTGATCTATATAATATCAAATTCATCTCATTTAATTATCCCTCTATTCAATTTAGTCCAAAAATACATTTTAAAGCACTTTTACACATTTTCCCTATTGTTTCACCACTTTTACAATTTAGTCCTTGATAAACATGTTAATTTGCATATTTTTTGTGTTTAATTTGGTTTATTTTTGAACTGACCCTGCTAATTAAGTGCTTTCATGATTTAATATTGTCAGGGATGCAATTAGTCAAAAATAAGCTAAAAAGGGCCAATTTGAAAGACAATTATTGAAATGGGGCCAAATCAAAAAGGTAGAGGAAGCCAAGGGCACATCAAATATTTTGACTTTGTAAAAGCCAAAAATAGGAAAATATTATTTTACTTTATTTTATTTTTTATATTAAATTAGTTTAGGCTAAATTTAGTAAACCCCATGTATATAAATAGGGGCTTTATGTTCTTAGAAAATCATCCCTTCATTTTGTATTCCTACTCTAATTTGGAATAGAATTACGTTTCTTTTTCTTTCATTTTGACGTTAACATTCTGTAGCTTTGTTTCAAATTTTTTCTTCTTTTATAAAATTGGGCTAATTGCCTTCCAAGTACTTTTCCTTCCCAATTTCCATCACCTTTCATACAAATCCCATCATCTTCCACAACTTTCAAGCATGAATAATTTCATGCTTCACTAAATTTTATCTTAGCTTTAGGCCAGTGTTCTTTTCGGTTGGGAATTGTGAGATTTGAATTCGCATTAAAAATCTATCCTATCGGTATTCAATTTTTTCCTAAGTATTGGGATAGACCAATCATCCCTTAAAGCTAAATTCGATTTCAAGTCAAAGTGCACGTTGGGTTGGAGTCGTGTTTGCTTGTAGTTGGAGATTCGAGTCGGCCGTGTTGTATTTGGATTTTCGAGAACAAATTGAGGAAGAAGTGATCGAGTTTAAACAACCCATGCAGTTGAGGCTATTAACTCGAGTTGGGTTCTTCAGAACGCAAGGCTACCGGAATCTTGAATCAGGAACATGTGTATCTCGGTTAGATAATTGGTAAGGGCTGGTTTGCAGGTCGTATCGGAACCAGCTATTGAAGGAAGAATTGGTGGTTAGGACGTTCTAAACTGCTATAACTAGCTTATCGATTGGAGGAGAAGATTAATTTTTGAGGATCGATTCTTGATACGAAATTTACCGAGTCTAAGGCTAAGGTTTATTTTATGTGTTTACAAAAATCTGAATTTATTTCCAGTTTACATTTATTTTCAATAGTATTCAATTGTTTATTTTAGCTGATTAGATTATTTTACTTTCTTAAACATTCTTAAACTCCCCTAATTTACTTGTTTATTTTTGTTACAGGTATGTTTGGAGTCGTGGGCACGACTCTTGCCAGGACCTTGACACGACGAATACTCTGTTCATAAGTGAACACGGAAGTTGATTACGACAACCAATCCCTTTGGACTTGACCCTACTTTAACACCCCTTACCCGTATCCAAGGCTGGAACAGAGTACGAGGCATTACCAGACTTAACAATACACATAGACGAAAACCGGGCCATAAAATTTCATTTAATTCAAAACTTTTCGAACACATGCATAACAAACAAAGCTAACTATATCATCACATCAAAACATAGGACATGGCACGATTAATTAAACTTATAAACCATAATGGATAAGGCTACATCTCATGATCATATACGATAACTTAATGCAGACTGATACGTATGGTCAAAATCATAATAAAAATACATATCACAAACCAACTTCCTATACATGCCACTCACTTGATATTTCTAATATTTGAATTAATTCTCCCAAAATGATAGTTTGATAGTGTGATTTTGCCTCCGATGATCTCCAACCCCGAGCCGACCTGCCAATACTAAAGAAATAGAGAGGATGGGTAAGCTTTACGCTTAGTAAGTTCATATGAAAATAATAAGCAATTACTACCATGCTTTTCAAGATAAAACACTATAATTGTACAATTACACATGTTCAGGTTAAGCTGTGTTATCGAGTTACAGTTACTAAATCATTCATATCTAAAGCTAAAAAACTCCAAATTTAGTTTCGTTAATTTTCCTTGAAACTAGATTCATATATCTTTCTCCCATAAAATTTCCAGAATTTTTGGTTTAGTCAATTAGTACAGTTTATTCATTAAATTTTCCTTTGTTTCAGGGCATGACTACTCTGAACTCTGTGCACTATGAACCAAATTTCTCCCTTTACAGAATTTCAACGACCATTACGTTTGTTTCACTTAAAAAGAGACTCAATAAGGAATCCATGCATGTAAGGTATGACTCTTAATAATTTTTGTACAATTTATGGTGAATTTCTAAAGTCAGAACAGGGGATCTCGAATTTATTCTGACACTGTCTCACAAAAATTATAATATCACATAATATATAACTATTTTGCTCACCTCTTTCTTTTATATGAAAATAGACTCGTTAATATTTAATTCAATAATTTTTTTGAAATTTAATTCAACTTACACAATTTTTGGTAAATTTTCAAAGTCATGCACTGCTGCTGTTCAACACTGTTTTACTACTAAAGTTCACTTTTACACAATTCACTTAATCCATTCCATTTTACCGAGGTTCGCTCAAATATCGAGCATGTTGCTCATAAATTCAAATAAACATATACTTGCACTTGTTCATCACATAATCACTTTCACATGTATTTTCATTTAATTGATTTCCCGTTGAACTCATCGGAATAATAACAGATACACAATTGCCTGCACATTTTCCCATTTCCACACTTGTAGCCGAAGCTATCTGGTACGCATAGTAGCCTGCACTTAGTACTACACATGCGACCAATTATCTGGTAGACGTAGTAGCCTGCACTTAGTACTACACACGTGACCTCACAATAGTTCATTTGTATCGTTTCTATTCTGAAGGTTCAACCGGGAAATTCCTCACTTTTCAACATTTTACTAAATTGTCCATAATCAATTTAAATTCATAACTTACATCAAATAACAATTTGATAGGTAGTCACATTTCATATGATATCAAAATATAATAACATAAAAAGAATCGAGAGATTATTTATGTACGAACTTACTCGAAGTGTCGATCTCACTATCCATAGTACCAATTGTCCATTCATAGTATAATAAGACACAACTCAAATATCAAATCAGCTTTTAAGAATTTACATAACATATATCACATATTTCATATATCACTTGTCACGTATCATCATTTTCTTGCATTTCATGTAACATTCTTTCATGTCATATTTCCACATCATAAACACCATTCCATCAACTTTTCCAATATATTAAATCATACAATATATGCAATAATAGTAAGAAATATAATTCAAACATAACATTGCATTATTATTATCATACGAACTTACCTCGATCAAGAAACAACAATTTACCATTTTAGTCTATAACCTTGTATTTTCCCAATTTAAGCCCGAATCTCGATTTCCTTCATCTATAATATCACATTTAGCCTAATAATTAGTCACACTATTCATGCGGGTCCAAAAATCATATTTTTACACATTTTCATTTTGACCCCTAAACTTTTGCATATTTGCACTTTCGCCCCAAGGTTCGGAAATTAAACTTCATCCTATTTTCTTATGTTTTATGACATTCTGATCATTTTTCCCTTCTATGGAAACATCAAATTCTCACTCTAACATGTACTTATGACTATTAGGTATTTTTACCGATTAAGCCCTTTTACTCGTTTTCACTTAAAACCAAGTAGCACAAGTTGTCTAACATAATTTAAAACCTCATATTCTATCATAAAACACCAAAATACACAAATTTCACCTATGGGTATTTTTCCAATTATGAACCCTAGGTTGAATTATTGCTAGCATAAGCTAAATCAAGTTACCGGGATTCCAAAAACGTAAAAATCATTAAAAACGAGGCTAGAACGGACTTACAATCGAGCTTGGAAGCTTGGAAACCCTAGCCATGGAGTCTCCCTTTCTATACACGTCCATGGTGAAGAAGATGAACAAAATTGGCTTTTAATTTTGTATTTTAATTCATTTTACCCCTAAATGACCAAAATGCCCTTTTTACTAAACTTTCCAAAAATTCCATCCATGTCCAATTTTCGTCCATAAACTTAGAAATTGGTCAAATTTCTATTTAAGACCTCCTAATTAATATTTCAAAGCAATTTCATACTAGAAACTTCTAGAATGCAAGTTTTGCAACTTATTTAATTTAGTCCCTAACTTCAAATTAAGCACTTTATGCATAGAATTTCTTCACGAAATTTTCACACAATCATGCAATCATATCATAGACCTCAAAATAATCTTAAAATAATTATTTCTATCTCGAATTTGTGGTCACAAAATCACTATTCTGATTAGGCCCTAATTCGGGATATTACACTACTACCACTCTTTACTACTATTTAGAGTTATTTTAGTAGGAATTATTTTTGGTGGTTTCAATGCCCATCAGTCCTTATTTCATACAAATACAAATTCATGAAATTCAACCACAACCCATGTTAGCATAATTTCAATTAGGTCCCTAGCATCCCATATTTTTCATTTATTTCACATTTGAAGCACAAAGTTTCCACATTTTACAATTTAACCCCTAATTTGATTTTTCACTAAAAATCAGTTAACAAAACTTATATAACTATCATCAAGCATTCAAAATCTATCATCAAACACCAAAATAATCATGTATTCATCAATGGCAACATTCAAAATCTTTAAAAAATTTTCAAAATGGTCCCTGGGCTAGCTAGACATAGTTGCAACGATCTCAAAAACATAGAAATCATTAAAAAAAGGGGACAAAAATCGAACTTACATTGAGTCAAGAAGCTATGCTGAATATCAAGCCCTAACCATGGCTTTTTCTCCTTGAATTTCGGTTGAAGAAGAACATAAAAGATGATAGCTTTTGTGATTTTGTTATTTTACTTATTTAATTTACTAAATTACTAATTTAACCTTAGTTATATAACTTAAAAAATCATTTAATACTTGACCATATTTGTCCACTCAAGCTAATAATGGTATAATTACAACATAAGGAACTTTACTTTAAGGTTCCTTAGATATTTAACAACTTTAACTTATAGAACCCTAATTTTGCACCTTATGCGATTTAGTCCTTTTTACCTAATTGAGCATTCAAATGATAAAATTTCTTAACGAATTTTTCACACAAACATATTATCATGTTGTAGACATTAAAATAATAATAAAATAAATATTTTGACTTTATATTTGTTGTCCAGAAACCACTATTCTGATTTGACTAAAAATAGGCTATTACACTTATTCACAAAACAATAAAATAAAAAATAAAACCTACGAAATAATGGAAAAGGACTTGCTTGGATCATCCCTTGGAACCACACTGCTCACACAACTACTCTACAGGGGTTTAAAAGGAGTGGGTGAGCTTAACAAGCTCAGTGAATGCCTAGAACAACTATCGTACAAACATGTCATCAAGCATTAACGAAACAACCATATAACGCAACATCAATAGTTCCAACTCTAGAGTCATATTGTACTTCCTCGTGCATTATTTACTAGTTCATTTACATGATAATCATGTTCACTTTTAAGCATATATCACATTACATATATAATCACATAACATTTAAGCATATATCACAATACTCATATAATCATATAACATTCAGCATATATCACAATACTCATATAATCTCATAACATTCAAACATATATCACAATACTCATATAATTGCATAACATTCAAGCATATATCATAATACTCATATAATCACATAACATTCAAGCATATATCACAATACTCAAAAACATGTTTATAGATAAATTGACACTTGATCTATGAAACATAAAAGTGGACACTATCACCAATCATCAGATACACTGATCTCCAACACACCACATAAACTCATAGAGTTAAACATGTCCCAAAAGTGAAGGATAAAGCTAACACTCCCCAACACACCAAACATGTCCCGTTGAATGGAGCTTATCTCACATTCTCTTATCTCTCCAACATGTCCCAAGGCCTCAATGCCCAAAGCATGTAACATATAAGTGAGTACTCGCAATCTTATTGCAAGCCAACTATATCCAACAGTTTCAAGAATCACAAGGCGAAAATATCTATTATTAAGCACACATATATTACTTACCGATATACCATTCACTATCACTTCATATTTACATATAAGCACATAATTATCACTATCACTTGGCATGTTTGACATGCCTACATATGCACTTTCACAACAGTAATCATGAACACATGTCACATGTAATTGCATCTCATCTCAGTTCACATTTTTATAATAACACAAGCATATATTTCACAAGTTAAACATGGGTACGAGAAAGCTTACACTCAGAATTTAGAGTAGGGGTTTAGGCTACAACTAAATTCCCAAATAACGAATTGAATCATGTCCACAAGCAATTATTCCAAACATTCATCAATACGTTTTCGCCTAAAATCCAAAAGCTCAAACTAGGCTTTCCTAACTTGTAAATAGTCCTAGTGAATCCAAAGTTTCAACACAACAATTCACACAACAATACATTCAAAAATCAACAAAGGACTCACCACAAACAGTCAAAAACATAAGCCTAAGTAATGTTCTCATGTAACCAAAACCTTTAACATAGCAAACTTTAAATTTGAATATCTCACTCAGTCTTTTTTCCTAAAACCAATTTCGTTCATCTTATAATTCATCTACAACTAATTCCCAACCTTTAAACTACACCAAATCACCCAATCTATGGTATCGACTTTTTCGACATGCTTTTGGCTATTTTTTTGAAAATTCATTAAAACTTAAGAAATCTTTAACGAAACTTGAAAGTAAGTTTAGAAAAATTTTAATCTCGTCAAAACTAAATGAAAAACATTTTGAAACCACACTTTTACCTAAAATCCACCATTAACGACCCAATTTTCATCTTTTAATCAAAACATGCGATTTAATGGCTAAAAATTCCATTCAAAAGACTAAATAACATTTAAAACTAATTACGAATTGAATCATTACCTTATTTGATGAAAAACTAAGTGTTTGATCGAAAACCTGAAAAACCCATAAGCTTGATAATGGAGGAATCTATGATGTTTTTGGGTGTTCTTTTTAGAATTTTATGGAGGTTTACAACTTGGATGTTGATAGAATCAAAAGATTAGAGTTTAGAAATCAAAAATCAAATGGGAGAGCAAGGGAGAACAAGGGTGTAACACCCCAAACTCGGCCCAGACGTTATGACCGGATCCGACATGGCACATCGAAGCGTTCAAAACATTTTATATTGTTGATCCAGAAAAACTTACTTAGTGTTTTAAAAGATAATTTCATTATAGGTTAAAGTGAATGGAAGCTGTGCACCAGGTAGGAAACCGGAAAAGGGGTGGTGAGTCCATCAGACTGCTTAAGTACCAAGCTCCCTTCGGATCCAATCCTAGACATGCATACCGCCATTGCCACACCTTAACATCATGGATATTTCTAGGAAACCGATTTGATTAAGTCATTTTTAGGAAAAGTGATTAATTTTGGAAAATACTTTCATTGCGGAAGCTTTGCTTGTTGTCGTGTTATTTTGAAATCAATTGTTGTTTTTGAAAACGCGCCCTAAAGCTATCCAATTTCAACAGTTAAAATAAGTAATACCTATCTTAGTAATACATATTAAAACCATCAAAATAATTAAGCGGCCTTATTACATTTAAAAACCCAAAACTTCAAACGTAAATAAAAGGATGTCTAGTTCACCAGAAGAAAATCAAACTTTCAGAACGGGTGGCCACTCCAAATTTCCTCAAAGCTCCAAGCCCACTATGGTTGGGGATTTCCTGCGTGGATGAAAATAAAAGGGATGAGTTTGGGGAAACTCAGTGTGTAAATTAACCCAACCATAGCCTATATCAGCTCAAACCACAGAAACAGAATAAGTTGGCCTTAGCCCAGAATAGAAATTTAGAATAAAGCCCATAGGCCCATAACAAATCAGAACAAATAATACATGAATGCAGAAATCCCAACCTAGATTCATCCATACCCCCGTACCAGCCATACACCATGTGGGGAGACTACTCGACCCACCCAACCGCTACACACCACAGAAATCGCAGCGAGGCTGCCAGATATTGTGACGAAGTCACCAGATATAGATATTGTGGCAGAGCCACCAGAACAGATATATGTGGCAGAGCCACCATATCAGATAATCGTGGCATAGCCACCAGAACAGATATATGTGGCAGAGCCACCAGATCAGATAATTGTGGCATAGCCACCAGGACGCTTCCTCCATAATATAACCCATGTCCCCATGCAACAGATATATAATCATGGCATACATCATACAGAATCAGATCGTCATGCTTTTCAGTCAAAAGTAACCCTAGGGGTATAATGGTAATTTTGCACCTAGGGGTATAACAGTAATTTTCCATACATAGGGGTATTTAAGTAATTTAACTATTCTTAAGGTTTTCATACATATCATAGCCATCTACATACGATCAGAAACACTTACCGCATTTTCTTACTAACTTGGGCCCGTTGGCCCATTATCCCGTTTTTGGCCCATTAAGCCAAAAAACATCGAAATGCACGGAATCGCGCACTCTGCAGTCTTATCACTTTAAATTACCATATACATCAAACTATTAATCTCACAAGCATTCGTACACTCGCAAGTTCTCAAAATACTGGCTTTTCGCTTTTGCCGATCTAGTCTATAAGAGGGTGTTAGTTACACACCTGTTTACGACGATATGTTGACGAGATCCACACACGAGCTGCCTACAATTGGATTACTAACACGTTAATCTAACTATTCAAATACGAACTACGTATTAACCCCTTACAATATTCGGCCAATCACACCTACAGATCAGAGTAAGCTTATAAGAAATCAATAAGCAACTCATTAACAAATTTGTCAATGTTTACCACATAATCATAATTTCACTGCAAGCTGTCTTCCTAAGCAACAGTCACTAAATAATTTATAACTGGAGATACAAAACTACAAATCAAGTGCCATTAATTTTCCCTGAAAATAGACTCATATATCTTCTATCCATAAAATTTTCAGAATTTTTGGTTTAGCCAATCAATACCAGATTTTTCTCAAAGTTTCGCATGTTTCACTGTTTGACTAATCTGACCACTCTTCATTACGAATCAAATTTATCATTGTACAGAATTCAAAATATGTTCTCATTTATTTCATTTGAAACTAGACTCATTAATATTTAATTACATAATTTATTCAGCTTCTAATTTATCTCTCACAATTTATGGTGATTTTCCAAAGTCACCTTACTGCTGCTGTCCCAAGCAGATTTATTACCAAATCACTCTTTCACACATAACTTGCATGCATGTTATTTAAAACATGTATATCACCAATCAATCATCACATATCTATGATTTTACTTAAGTATAATCTCCATTTCATCATTTTAAAGCACAACATGTTAGCCGATTTTTCCCTTTAACATCTAAGGCACATGCATGCTCATTTGTTTGGCTCAACTTCACCTATCTTCCATTTTTCATCAAAAGAACATGAAACAACAACCATTTCCTTCATTTTAATTCATGACTAAATGCTCACAACACAACTAAAAACCAAAATATGCTTCAAGAGTTAAGGTAGAATCAAGAAGAACTCATGAACATCAAGATAAAAGCAAACTACCATGAACTTACCATCAATTTTCTTCCCCAAGTGACCAAACATTCAAGAGCTTTCTCCTCTCCTTTATCTTCTCTAACTTTAGGCTATGATGAACAAAGATGGAAAAAACTTTGTTCTTTTCACACCTTTTTTTTAATAAAATTTCATATTTCATCCATTTAATTCTTTAATACAAAAGACATGAAACTCCCATCATGGAACATTTACCTAACCCATTATCATGAAACATTTACGTAACCCATTATCATGGAACATTTACCTAACCCATTATCAATTTGTATCAATTTGTACCATAAATTATGGATATCAAGTGCACATTTTGTCTACAACAACATGATGGCCGGCCACTTCTTGTAAAATGGGAGGTTTGACATGCAAATCCTCCTATTTTGCACTACTATTTATTTGGCCACTACAAATTAGCCTATAGCATTTTCAAACATTTTCACATAGGTCCTATTTCATAATTTCACTCAAAAATGACAAAATCAAAGCAAGAAATTTTGCCAACATTCACAGAATTCCCGAAAATTGTGGCGTTACAAAGGGACAGCACAACAATGAAGGAGAAGAAAAACTAATGTGAAAATGAAACTAGGTAGGGGAGATATAGGGTGAATTTTAAAATTTTGTCCAATTACCTCTTAAAAATTCTAAGTTTTAACTCTTTTACAAATCAGTCCTATTTTCAAAATTAAAGGTATTTAAAACTATTTTTCAAAAATTACTTCACTTTTCTAAAAGTCATAGATGAAAACATTTTCGGTCACTATGCTTACGAAATTCCAAGCACATAAGAGCTAAATTTTCCATTTTATCTTCAAAACTTCTAGGCCCAATTTTGGGGTGTTGCATAGGTAAAAACAGTATAAGTAATGACTCATAGCCCAATCGGTCTCCAATTACCTTTATCGCTGCCACGACCTCTTGCAGAACTCTAGGTCTGTGAAACCTAAACTCTGTTTGGATAGTCTCTCAAAAAATATTCCTTAGAGCCATACTTAAAACATCAACCTGTCAGTTTACAACACTCTCTAGGATGCCTACGCTCACAATGCAACTAAAGTGACCATCTAGAACCACCCGATAATCCACAAATACTAACCACAACACTACTTTGCTGCTTAGACTAATTCGGTTGAAACCTGCATCTAGCAACTCTCCCAGAACTCTGAATATTACATCCTCTCTTAGACGGTCTCCCAGATGCACCATCGAAAGTTCTCTTACCTAATTCAGTTACCACTAAATGCAACTGTAACATCTCGAATTAGGGTCTAGTCAGTACAGTGGTTTCGAGACCATAAATCTAAGATAGAAATAATTATTCTATGATTCTTATGAGGTCTATGATGAGAATACATGCTTATGTGAAAGTTTCTTAAAGAAATTCTATGCATAAAATGTCTAATTGCACTTTAGGGACCAAATTGAATAAAATGAAAAACTTGCATTCTAGAAGCTTTGAGCATGAAATTGCTTTAGATTATAAATTAGGATGTGCTAATTAGAAATTTGACCAATTTTTATAATTTTGGACAAAAATGGGCATGCATAGGAAAATTTTGAAAGAAAGACCCTAAGGGCATTTTGGTCATTTGGTAATTAAAAGAATTAAAAGGGAAAATCAAAGCAAAAATGTGCTCATCTTCTCCAAGTGATAGATAAATTTTTCAATAGCCATAGCTAGGGTTTTGTTCAATATTTCAAGCTTGATTGTAAGTGCTCCCTAGCCCCGTTTTTAATGTTCTTTGTATTTTTAAAGTCTTTAAAGCATGATCTACCCATTTCTAGCTATATTTTGAGCTAGGGTTCATGTATGAAATTTGAACCATGTGTAACATGCACGTATTTTGATGATTAATGGAGGAATATGAATGTTTGATGCATGATAAACATCTTTTACTAGGTGATTTTTAGTGAAAACACCAAAAAGGGGAACTTGTTTATAAAAGTGTAAAAGTGGGCAGTAAAAATGTGAAATAAAGGAAAATGTGGGCTAATATAGGCATGGTATAGGTCCGGATAGACTTGGGTAACAAAGGAAATGTGTGCATCTCATTTTACGAGCCTAGGGACTAAATTGTAAATAAGTGAAAATATAAGGGTAAAAAGGTAATTTTATCAAAGCATGAATTATGGATTAATTTGAATAATTTGATTAATAAACAAGTTAAATTTGGCATTATAAATCAAGACAAACGTGAATCGAGTCTTGATCGAGGAAAGAATAAAGTATAAGACGATTAGGCTCAATTACCATCATTTTGTACCGAGGTAAGTACATCTGTAAATAATGTGACAATGTATTATATTTTGATGTGTTACACATTTTAATGCTTTAATGTTATATGAATTTAAATGCTTATTTGCTATCATGAATTTTATGCCTTGATATTCCATGAGTATATAGTTGGTATTATGGATATCGTAAACGACATTACGAGCAAGTTCGACAGTGATGCGATAAGCAAGGAAACCCCTTTTGAACCTTAGAAATAGTCTAGGATACAAGTGACACGTCACTAGGAATTAAGAAATCTGAACTCATTGAGTTGGTTTGGGTTCGTGATATATATGAAGCATCTGAGCTCATTGAGTTGGTCCGAGTTCATTATGAATGCGATACATGTAATTGGGTTCCGGGCAATGGTCTTGTGTGTCCTACCAGTGGCTAGGTA
Source organism: Gossypium hirsutum (assembly GCF_007990345.1). Classification (NCBI taxonomy): domain Eukaryota; kingdom Viridiplantae; phylum Streptophyta; class Magnoliopsida; order Malvales; family Malvaceae; genus Gossypium; species Gossypium hirsutum. The sequence goes on from NC_053432.1 coordinate 16,214,370, forward strand.
ATCCTTGAGTGGGTCAGATACCTGACAGCTTGTGTGAGCATCCCGTGTAGTTACACCTTGATCAATAGCTTATATGAGCAATGTAACACCCCTTACCCGTATTCGTCGCCAGAATAGGGTAGGAGGCATTACTGGAGTTTATCAAATTAATTTTCCATTAATATGAGTTAAATACTATTCATTTACTAAAACATGTCATGGCGTCCTTTAGATGGTCTCCAAAGCCCAAAACATACTTCGAGACCAAACTAGAATTAAATCGAACCATAGGGAATTTTTCGCAAAATCCCAAAGTTTTTTTTTTGCTCAATATAACCCCTTTTTAAATATCTAACCTTTCCTGCAAATTTTAAAACCGAGACCAATCCAACCAACCAATTCATTTCAATCAATTTGATACCAAATTATATTACTATTATAATTATACTATTTAACATATTCATCATTCTTTACTTTAATGTATATTCATTAAATAGGTCTTAGTATTTATATAATCATCAAACCTTATACATGCCATAAAAATCAAAAAGGAAATTTACAAAAGCTACCGGAGATAATCTGGATAGTGTGATCCTCTGTGTTGATCCAATCCTCCATATTTTTCCACGTCAATCTACAAGAGACATTGAATACATTCAAGTAAGCTTATAGAAGCTTAATAAGTTCATAGGCATAAAACTTAAATCTTACCAAATATTTATACACTTATACAATATACACAACTATTAAGTTCACTTGTCAACCACAGTCATTGGTGAGTTCCCTTGTATAAACTTACTACCACTCATCCATTTCCTTTAATTCTTTTGGGCCCGTTTGTCACATATCATTCTTCAACCAAATTAGGGAACGGTTACAGAAAATTGAGTACTTCACTTTCACTTTGCCATAGTATAACTATGGTCTTGCGTATGATCACTTATCACTTTTTGAAGTCATAGTCCTGCCACGGTCTTACACTGATTACATTTATCACTTGTCACTGATCAGATAAGTGTAGCTAAAGCTACCACTTATCACTTGTCACTTATCACTGATCAGATAAGTGTAGCTGAGGCTACCACTTATCACTTGTCATTGATCAAAAGTACTCAAATTCGACGTTCCGCTCAATTTGATCATTTATTTGATTTTCGGGTTGTTATTTTATTCTCTATTCATCAATAAATATATTTCATCATACATTATATAATTCATAAAATTTACATATAATCATTGAACTTCAACCATATGAACTTACCTGGGTCGATTTGTAAAATTTGTGAAAGTTTAGGGACTAATCAGCTACTTTTTCTTTTCCTCGACTTGCTTCGGGTTCTCGATCTATCATTGGAAAATCATTCACTTATTAGTATTGACTTCATCTTCAACCCGCTTATAAGTAATATTATCTATAATTTAATTGTTTACTTATGTATATTCCAATGTTGTCCATCGGTGCCATAGTCACTAAATTATTTTTATCTTTAGCTACAGAACTCAAAATTAGGATCCGCTAATTTTACCTGAAACTAGACTCATATATATTCTTATCATAAAATTTTTAGAATTTTTGGTTTAGCCAATAAGTACAGTTTATTCTTTAAAGTCATCCCTGTTCTGCTATCTGACAATTCCGACCCTTCTTCACTAAAAATTAATTATCTCTTCGTACAGAATCTGGATGATGTTCATGTTTGTTTCTATTGAAAATAGACTCATTAGGGATTTTAAAAATATAAATTTAAGCCCTAATTATTTTTCTCCAATTTTTTATGATTTTCCAAAGTCAGAACAGGGGAACCCGAAATCATTCTGACATTGTCTCACAAAATCTATTATATCTCATGGTCTATAATTTTGTTGCTTACACCGTTTCTTCTATGAGAAACTAGACTCAATAAGATTTAATTTCATATTTTGTTAATATTATAATTCAATTTTTACAATTTATGGTGATTTTTCAAACTTAGACTACTGCTGCTGTCCAAAACTGTTTTAGTGCAAATGTTGATTTCGGTTTTTGCCCCAAATTTTACAGTTCATACAATTCAGTCCTTACTCAATTAATCCCACAATGAAGATAATTTTTCCCAATTAATGCTTTACCTAGACATTATAAGTTATTTCACAATTATTTAAATTCATAATTTCCACATAAAACCCTAACTTCAAACTCTTTCACCATTAGGTCCCAAACATTCACTTTCTATTCAATTCTTTCAATAAATCAGCAGATAAACAATTTAAAACTCCAATTCCATTCTAAATCATCATATACTTCCAACAAATATTCATAACAACTTCCAATTTCTTTCATAGAATCAAAAACTAATGAATTCAACAAGTGGACCTAGTTGTAAAAGTCATAAAAACACAAAAATTTTAAGAAATAATCAAGAATTGAACTTACTTGCAGTAAAAATATGAAAAACCATCTTAAGAAAACCCTTCTATGGTGTTTTTTCTGATGAGAATGCAGAAAAATAATGAGAATTCTAGATAATTCCACTTTAGTCCTAGTTTATTAAGTAAATTTTGCAATATTCTAATTTTGCCCTTAATTCAACAATTTTCCTGCTGATTTCATGCACCTTGCCGTCCAGCCCAAATAGACCTTGGGTCTATTTGCCTTTTAAACCTTCTTTCTTTTATCATTTAAGCTATTTAATCATTTCCCATAATTTTACATTTGTTACAATTTAATCCTTTTTATTCAATTAACTATCGAAACTTTAATACTAACTTATTAACAATCCATAAATATTTATAAAAATATTTATGGCTCGTTTTAAAAATTTTCAAACTCTCGATATCTCGTTTCCAATTCTAATTTAATTTTTATTTCTAGTACACTATTCGTTATTTCAAAAATTTTCCTAACTTCACACTTAACTTATATTCACTAAATTATTAATATTTTCTACTCATTTTTCAGATTTAGTGATCTCGAATCACTGTTCCGACACCACTGAAAATTTAGGCTATTACAAACAAGCTCGTGAGTAGCTCCATTACGAGCGTTACATGTTATAAGGTAGCTTTGGCTACGTATGTATATGTGGCACTTATATGCAAGTTTTTCGCATATCTAATAGTATTCCGAGTGTTCAACGGGTAATGCAATGGATGTGATGAAAATCCCGAGGAGGGCATGTTAAAGAGGTATGATTATATGATATACTACGATGAGTACAGGTATGTACGCTAAACCCATGAATAATGCATTGATAAAGAATGATATGTGATGAGAAAGTGTATACATGAACACTTGATAAAGGAGCCAAAATGTTTGGATGATAAATAGTCTTTGTGGTTATGATATTATGTCTTTGTATGCTTATGGTTTACTATCATTGCATATTATTTGCATGTGGACTTACTAAGATTTAATGCTTACCCCCCTTCTTTCCATCCTTTATAGTTCCGCCAAGCTAGCTCGGGGATCGGAAGCTATCGAAGTATTCGATCACACTATCAAAAGAATATTGGGTATAGTGAAATTGTTATTTTGAGTATGGCATGTATAAGGGACTTGGTTATTTTGTGATATGTGTTATGCTATTTGGCCAAATTGTGAAGGCCTACGATGTTGATGACTTATTTTGTAATAGCCATGTGATATGGCTCATTATTGATTATTGGGTTGTAATGTCTAATTGTTCATGCATGCATGTGTTAATGCCTTAATGATGTGCTATGTGGTTTGTTTGATGGATATGTGATGAGGAATGAATTAAGTACTTGGAAATAAGGAATGACTTAGTGACTTAAGATGACTATAGACATGAATGTGTAGTTTGAGGTTATGGTAACAAATTTGATTATGCATGAAATTGGTGCTGACATCATAGTCAAAGAGTTACACGGCTGGAAGACACGGGCGTGTCGAGAGCACATGGGCGTGTCCCCTGTCTCACACGGGTGTGTGGCTCTGTATTAGGGAAAATTTCCCAAACCTTTCTAAAATTTTTGATTTAGTCCCGAATCTTTTCCGATGGTTGTTTTGGGCCTCGTAGGCCCATATTAAAGACAAATTGTATATGTATGAATGAAGTTGTTTTAAAGAAAAAAAATTTATAGCCCGGTTTTTGCATGAATAACTGTGTATGTGTTCAGTAATGCCTCGTATCCTATCCTAACCTTAGGTACGGGTAAGGGGTGTTACAACAACAACTCAGCCAAAGTTTCCTCAACGACTTTGGCTTTTTCAACCAACTCATCAAAAAGCTCGGTTCTCTGAGTCATTAGATAAACCTGAATCTCTCAATTAAAGCCAAATAAAAACCTCTTGCATTTGTCTTTCTCAATAAGAACCATATTAGGAGCATACTAAGTAATCCGTACGAACTCTGACTCATAGTTAGCCATAGACAAATTACCTTGAACCAGATCCAGAAACTCACGTTTACAGGCTTCCATGTACTGTTCACCCATAAACTTTCTTTTAATAACCTCAAGAAAGTAATCCCTAGTCAATCGGTCTATAGTAGTACCTCTCTTCACCGTGTTCACTAATGATGAACCTTACCGTCAAGTAGGGACACAATACAACCCAACTTCTCCTTATTAGAACAGGACATCTACTCGAAGATCATTTCAACTTCTTCAAGCCAATACTCTGCTATAGTTAGATCGATCCCTTTTACTCTAGTAAACTCTTTACCACCCAATGCTCACAGACATTCAAGTGGCAACCCTCGATTAACAGATGAAGGATTAGCATGTACGAGAGCAGGGTTAGCACCAGCAACCTCTAAAACGCTCTAATCATAGCTTCAATCAGAGGCCCAACACCCTCATCTGGTGTATTCACTCTACGTAGCAGCACAGGAAGTGCAAAGGATGTATAATCCTCTTAAGAATTTGTATTACATTCACACATCTACAAGGCATATCGAATCTAATCTAATATACACAAACAAAACCAAGAGTGTGAGTGGCGGGGAAATGATCCAAGGCAAGTTCCTGCAAGAAAAATTTAGAATAAAGGCAATGTGTTCACAATCCTACCCCAATTTCAAACAAATTCATGCTATGTCGAACAAGGATATTTCAAGTAGTTCAAGTAATCAAGAAATTTAGACACGTGGGTTTCGCAACCCTAGCTATCACATCAATAACTTAGGTTCAAGTATTAGACAATCTAGATTCTGATACCACTAAATGTAACACCATTTACCTAGCCTGATCACCGAGCCCGAGCAACAAGACACTACACCAAACATCACAACTTCACACATTCCACACAGTATCATTTTCATACAATCATCATCACACCTAAGCATTTATAGAAGATTTAAGTCTAAAATACTCTAGGCAATATTAAAACAAGCTAAAAATATGCTTAGGGGCCACTTAATGAAAATTCTCAAAGAATTCACGTAGGTATCGATACATACTCACTGGTATCATTATTTCTCAAAATGAGTATCAATATCGTTCGGAAAATCAGTACCTTTTTAGCATTATGTTTTCCTTCAAGTTTTAAAACCAAGCAAAAATTATCAATACAAAGTAAAACTATCTATATTTTTACCCTAAGTATCGATACTCGTGAAAGAGTATCGATACCAAAATGAGCTACTGTTTTCTTGCACATTTGTTACAACATAGAGGTATCAATACATATGCCCCGATTACCGATACCTCTGTACATTTTGCCCAAAATCATATCAAAACAGGACATTTAATATATTCAAACATTTATCACTTCAACAGGCATCCACCAATTCATTATTAATCATCAAAATTACCAAAAGCATTATCAATAATTCAAATCAAGACAAAGCCAATAACATAATATCAAACATCCATCAATTCCTAAGAGTCTAAAATCATATCAACTATTTAAGACATAATAATAATCAACCAAAATGTCTACCACATTGCCTTATTCCTATAGCTCAAAAATAATAGCAATAATATCATCTATTCTGTAACACCCTAAACCCGGCCTAGACATTCAGACCAAGTTGGAGAGTTACATCATCCATTTTAAATGTCATACTATCATATCGCAATCAAATTAAACCAACAGTTACATAGAATTCATCACAACAGTAATTTAACGACATAGCCTTCATTAATCCATAACATCATAAAACATATATTCCTAATAGTAGAGTTAAAAAGAAACATTAAGTGTTTGACCGAACTTCCGCGACGCCGACCCGATCAAGACTGATTACCACTTGAAATCGAAACAATGACAAGGTGAGTTGTGAACTTAGTGCGTAAAATGGAATGTAATTCAACAACGATGGCTTAGAGAGAATTTCTAGTTTAGAGATTCGATTCAACATAGAAGCATGTTCAATCTAGGTTTAGAAAAGAGTTGTTACATATGTATACATTTATTACTCCAATTCAGTTATAGTTCAGATCAGATTCAGATGCAATGTTCCTATTTCTATCTGCTACACACCAACTTCGGCCATCCCAACACACCACTATGGACATTTAGTACCCATCCATCCCTACACACTTTTAGAGTGTTTAATGACACTTTAATAGAAACGCAGCCTAGCTGCTAGTTCCATATTCGACAAGAGCTAGAATCAGAGTGATGCTCATTGTGGGATGGCGAGAACATTAGTACAGACTCCCTTTCTCTTCATAATCTCCCACCACATGTTAATGCAGAATCCAATTGTCCATAACACATGTTCAGCCATTCTTATACATTACATAATTAATAAAACAGTTCAACATTAGAGTGGTTTTATAGTGTGCATTCAAGTATGTGATTCACAGACCAGTCTCAGTATATCAGACAGTTCTCATATAAGCCCAGATTTAGACAAGTTTGTGGTGGTATTTATAAATGATATTTTGGTTTACTTCCGAGATGAAAACGAACATACTGAGCATTTGAGAATAGTGTTGCAAAATCTGCAAGAGAAACAACAGTACGCCAAATTCAGTAAATGTGAATTTTGGCTATGGGAAGTAAGTTTTCTTGGGCATATAGTATCTGCTGAAGGTACCAGAGTAGACCCGAATAAAATTTTATCCATTTTTAATTAGAAACCACCGAAGAATGTGTCTGAAGTCCAAAGTTTTCTGGGACTAGCTGGTTATTATCGAAGATTTGTAAAAAAAATATTCAATGATAGCTTCTCCGATGACTCGTTTTGTAACACCCGTTACATGTATTCAACGCCAGAACAAGGTTCGAGGTATTACCAGACTTATACACAAGCAATCATACAAAATCGAGACGTAATTTTCCATCAAAATTTAAAACTTTTGACATTATTCATATCGTCCCTAAAATGAACCTACGAGGCCCAAAACATGCATTGTAAGCGGTTCAAGACTAAACCAAGAACTTTAGAAAATTTAACAACACTTCGAATTTTTTTGCACTAAACAGGGTCACACGCCCGTGTGGCTCGGGACACACCCGTGTGGGTAGGTCGTGTGGTCGCACACGTCCGTGTCCCTAACCCATGTAACTCTCTGTTTGTCATCCAAGAACAAATTGAAGACACACGGCCAAGTCCCATGCCCGTGAGCTAGACCGCGTGGTCGATTTTTTTTATTATAATTTTTCATAAAAAAAGGTGCAGACTTCACACCCCAGGACACACACCCGTGCCTGAGGCCGTGTCATCCACACGGCTGAGACACACGCTCGTGTCTCTGCCTGTGTGCTCAATTCTGAGCATTTAGTTTTGCAACAATTAAGGTTTAGGGGACACATGGCTAGAACACACACCCATGGGGCAAGCCGTGTGTCACACACGACCTAAACACACGCCCGTGTGTCTACCCGTGTGGAAAAAACTAAGGCTATTTACCAAGCCATTTTTTCACCCTTCCATGCACATACCTACACAAGAACATACAACACCAATCCAAGCATAAACATACAACCGAATCAGCCATAACCAAGACATCAACACCTCATTCACATACGAACATTTATCATACACAAACTTTACACACATATCAATTCAAAACATGCAAATTTCCACATCCATGAAAAGCATCATCATATCATCATCATATATATATACTTATACCAATATTAGCCAATTTCAAATGGCCATATACCAGATGAATTACTAACCAATATAGGCCAACACAGTAGGCCAATTCAATTATGACACATAACAAAATGACCAAGTCCCTGTACATGCCATAACTCAAAATGTTGAATTCATTTGTACCCAAAATAATAAGCTGATAGTGTGAGTGGATCTTCGACAATCTCTGATCCCCAAGCTAGCTTGGTGACACTTAATACAAGGGAAAGAAAGGGGAGTAAGCTATATAGCTTAGTAAGTTCCTATGCAAATAACAAGCATCATAACCAAACATTTAACATACAATTAACATGACAATGAATGGCATAAATATTACTAAGGTTTTATAATCATAACTTATTTAATCATAACCTTACCGAGGGTTCATCACATATCGTGCTTATTACATATGAGTTTTATGTTCATACGTGAGTCATCTCGAATTGGATTTGCATGTGATTCACCTTTGACATACTCATTAAATTACCCGTTGAACCACTTGGAATACTAAAAGATACTCGGGAATCTCATACACACAGTATCGTACCAATGCCATGTAACAACCCGGTTTAGATCTTAGTCAGAAAAGTGGTTTTAAAACCACAAATCCGAGGTCAGAAGATTATGTTAATATCATTTTATGTGTTTACAGCATGTGATTATATATGTGTGAAAGTTTCGTTTGCTAATTTGATAGTTTGGATGCTTAATTTGACAAAAGGACTTAATCGCGTAAAATGTAAAAGTGGTATTCCATATGTTAAAAGTGCTTAAGTGCTATAGTTTATTAAATGAAAGGTCCTTATGTTGATATTAGACTATTGATTATAATAATGGACATTTATGGACATCCATTATAAGTTTTTAATGTTTATTAATTAAAGGCATAATAGTAAACTATGTATTAATGATATATTAAATGTAACACCCTTAACCCATATCAATCGTTGGAAAGGGGTTACGAGCTATTACCAGACGAAACATAACTTCTGAATAATCATATGCATAATTTTATTGAAACTCTTAAAACAGATAATTATCAATATAAATAAAAATAAATTAATCTCTTTACAAATCATATTGCGGTACTTTCTAAACACATAATCAGATTTATAATTCATAAGCAATAAGCATCTAACATATCATTTTATCACATTGCATTTATTCATACCATAAATAAAATATAATACTACAATCTATAAACATATATATAAGACATAATAAATAAAGATATTCAAACACATCTCATTTTTGGCAAGCTCCATTTGGCACCATTTAGAAAATAACAAACTTAATTCCTTATAACTTAAAATACTATTCATTTAGTCACTTTACAAAACCTCAGCTGAATATAGTAATGCATATTTCAATGTCCACTTTTAACTTACTAAATTCCTTTACAAGCGTATATTCTTACATAGAACTAATTCCAAACACTATCCAAAATTTTCAAATCACATTAAGAACAATACAACTATGTATTCGCAATGTAACAAACTTCATATTCAAGACCAATTCAACAAATACATATTCAACTAAACACATACAATTATATATAAATCAACCCATCACTTCATATACTTATATGTAAATATATATATAAATACCAAATCGTGATTAATTTACCAACATAATTCTTATCCATTTCTTTACTTAATGAATGAATTTTAATAAGCTAACACATCCATTATATATAAATATCATGTCTTAAACATATATCTCTTACGCGGCAATAATTATTAATAAACTGACATAATTTGAAAACACACAACAAAGCATCCAAATTTACTATTCAAATGGTCAAAACCCAAATACAATTGCCGAATATAAACAAGTTAAATTCATATGCTTTAAAATACATATTGGAATTATACTTTTTCCAAATCACAAGACCATATTGAGTCATTTTATATTTGGCTATTCAATGAAAGTACACTATCAATTAAATTTTATACCTATCATTATAAAACCAAAGTTTTAGCCATATATGCACAAAATCCCATTTCTCAATAAAACCAAATACAAGACATATTTGAATCAATAAACTCATGAGTAAAATATCAAACATAACCATACTTATATATGCCAAAACCAAATCAACCAAAACCACAACAAACATAATCATTACGCCAAAGCATAAATTCCAAGATTAACAAAATGGACAAGCCATTTTCGCATGGCTTATACATATATATACAACTTCAACCATATTCGAAAAGTAGTATAGCCTATACATGCCATAAGTTTCTAATTCAACTTTTAAAAGTACCGAAAGCAGTCGATAGTGTGATAAACTTCTTTGACGATCCCCGAGCCTGCAAGTAGTCTCCAAAATCTATAAATAGAAGTAAAAATACACACACAGAGTAAGCTATCTTAGCTTAGTAAGTCAAAAGAAAATATTAACTCAATAACAATAATAATTTAATAAGACATAACCAAACCATACTTGTAAATTCAAATATCCACATATAACTAAACATGAATTAAGTTTTGTCCAAACATGCATTCATTCTTTATCCAAAATCATCTTTCATACTCAATATCGATAAAAATTTCACTTGGCCGAATACATACTATCATAACACATTTATACAATTCACATTTCCTTAGTCATCATTTCACATTCAATTACCATATAGACAAATGCACATATAAACTTTGCCATAAGTATAAAATTCACATTTCCATATCATACATATATATATATCATTAAACCGAATATGACCAATCATATACTTAAACATATGGTTTTGTTCACTTCATTCATAGCTCAATTCTTAATTCAAATATTATCTCAATGGCATTGATAATTTATTAAGGCATAACCAAGCCATACTTATGAAATTTAATTACCACTATCTATACATAAATTATAACATTTCCAAACACACATTGATTCATTAACATGTTTAATATCACATAGACCTTATTTTGCCGAATATATATACTTCCCTATAAACATGTTCAAGGTTCACATTTCAAATACCTACTAATCAAATGCATATAAATCCTTTAATATCAAAACGAATTTCACATTTCAATTTATTCCTCATGTAATATTAGGCCAAATATAAGCTCAAAAATCAAACATTAATATCACATACTTATACATTAATCCACATATAGATTTTCATATACACAATCACTACCATTAACGTCATTTATAACTTGTGTCACATATCAAATAATCAACTTACCTTGTAACACTCCTCAACCATATCCAACGCCGAGACAAGGTTTGAGGCATTACCGGACTTAAACCTTCACCAACATACAAAATCGGGTCACCAAATTTTTCCCAAAATTAAAACTTTTCAAACACATGCGTACCGTCCCTTATACAGACCTTCGAGGCCTAAAACATACATCGGGGTGGTTCGGGACAAAACCAAGAACATTCAATAAACTTTGGGCAACTTAATAAATTCTCTTGCTTTAGTGAGTCACACGCCCGTGTGGGTGGGGCCGTGTGGTCACACACCCCGTGTTGCTTGGGACACGCACATGTCTTTAGCCCGTGTAACTCTCTGTTTATGAATTCAGCATGCATTTAGGGGCACACGACCAAGACACACGCCTGTGTGTCTAGCTTGTGCTCGAAACTGACTTAAAATTTTAGGTATAGGGGATGCACGGCCATACCACACGCTCATAGGGGTGATCCATGTGTTACACACGACCTAGGCACACGCTCGTGTGTCTACCCGTGTAGACTTTGTAGGGCTATTTTCCAAGCCTTTGGTTACCTTCTATCAGCCAATCACACTTATAGGTTATCTTAATACATAATAAGGCCAAATTATACACTTACATATAACCTTAAGAAACCTCATTGCATGTAAACCTCATATCATTAGTTTTACACATGCTAGGTTAATTCCCTTTTTGTATTAAGGGTTTCCATGTCTCATTGACACATTTGAGATTGGCTCATTCTTATAACTCATTGTCGATTATAGTTAAGCCATCCCATGTAAACATAAACATGCATAGATTTGTAGGTCATAGCCTACTTCAAAATGAGCCAATTTCCATGGCCATATACAAATAGATGTGTATATCTTTACATGTCTTCATTATGGCTAATCAAATGATTTATCTAACAAAATAAACCAAGAGCCCTATACATGTCATTGAACAAAATAAAAGTGCCTATGTACCAAAGTTGGACTAGTTGATAGTATGTTGACTCTCCAACCGTCTTCCAATCTTTACGAGTTCTCGAGCTCTGTAAGACACGGAAAAGAGAGGGGTAAGCATTTACATGCTTAGTAAGCCCGAATAACTGGAAAGTAAACTTACCAATTAATTAGCATACAACCATATTAAGCAAATAAACCAACAAGAATGAAATAGTTTTCCTATCACGTGCATTCAGTCAACAAGTTAGTCACAATAATAATGCACCATGTAATTTGTCTTAGATGAGCTCATCGTTCATCATTTCATTTATATACATCATATTAATCCCGTTGAGTTTCTAGGAAATCTCGATGGATTATCCATTATCCGTCAAGTCATAAGAATGATCATTTCAAGTATGCACTCCTGAGAATCTCACATTTTAGGGCGGGATTACCAGTCCAGGCTAAATCTCTCGCATCGTAAACTCATAAGGTAAAGTCGGGATTACCAATCCAGGCTAAATCCCTTTTACCGACAAACACCCTTAATGAGCTCGGATTTGAATTATCAGTCTAGGCTAAATTCAGACCCTAATCGGATTACCCGTCCGGGCTAAATCCACAATGCACACATATTCTTCGGGAGGCTCAATCACTCAAGGAACACCTGTCCGGGCTAGATCTTTTTTATATTTGAGATCAACAGATACCCGTCCAGGCTAAATCCTTTCTGCAACACATGCAGGATCTCAAGTCATGTAAGCCATGGTTTATCCATTAGATTTCCTTTTCAACCTCAACCGGGACATTTATCAACATGTCATTATTAAAGATATATTTCATAGATTTTCATGCCATCATCAAATGCAATTACCATAAATTCATAAATCATGCAATTAAGCATACTATGAGTTTACTTTAAGTTATTCGAACTTACCTGGTACTCGTCTAGATTTCGTGTTTCGGTTATTCTGAAACCTTTCATTTTCCTCGATCAACCTCCAGAATTTGTTCCTTGGGGTTTATAACAATAAAAATAAATCATTAACACCTCACATTATACTTCTTGAGTCTAAATTTCACCCTCGGTCCAAATGACCATTTTGCCCCTAACCTTTCACATTTTTACGATTTAGTCCCTAGGCTCGTATAATGGAATGCATGCAATTTATCCATTACCCAAGCCTAGCCGAATGTTCTTTCCTCTTACAGAAGCCTACATTTTTCCATTATTTCACATTTCTACCTCACATTTTACACCTTTTGCAAAAATGTCCTTTTTAGGGGTTTTTCATGAAAATCACTTAGGAAAAGATGTTTAACACACATCCAACTTCCATATTCCTCCATAAACCATCAAAATACAAGTAACTCATGCATGGGTAAATTTCTAACCATGAACCCTAGCATGAAATATGGGTAGAAATAGAGAGAGTAAGCTACTGGGATTTCAAAAATACGAAGAACATTAAAAACAGGGCTTGGGAGCACTTACTATTGAGCTTGAAAATGTTGAAAACCCTAGCTATGACTTGAAAACTTTGGCTGGACAAGGAAGAAGAATAGCTAATTTTTGCCTTCTTTTTCCCATTTTATTTCATTAAATTGCCAAATGACCAAAATACCCTTAAGCCCTTTCTTTAAAATTTCATCCATACAGGCCCATTTTTGTCCAAAAACTTATAAATTGGAAAAATTACTCCTCAAGACCTTCTAATTAATATTCTAAAGAAATTTCATACAAATTGCTTCTAAAACCCAAGTTTTGCAATTTATTCAATGTGGTCACTAATGCCCAATTGGACACCTTACTCAAAGAATTCCTTCATGAAACTTTAACACATGCATATTCTCATATTCTAGACCTCGTAATAATCATAAATATATATTTTGATCTCGAATTTGTGGTCCCAAAACCATTTTTCCAACTAGGCCCTATTTTGGGATGTTACATACCTTATTTCCGACAAGGTAATAAATTGTCACATACCTGTTCACTTTAACTTGTTTCCATATTCATTTGTAACTTATCCTTGCCCGTTGAACCATTCAAAATTAAAAAGGATACTCGGATTATAACACATATCGTACAATGCCAACGTCCCAGACGTGGTCTTACATGTAATCACATGTCGATGCCACTGTCTCAGACAGGGTCATACACGAATCACAATTACGATGCCAATGTCCCAGACATGGTCTTACTTGAAATCACATATCGATGCCAATGTCCCAGACGTGGTCTTACACGAGAACACATATCGAAAATCCTATGTCATGACATATGTATCCTAACTATTCCTAAGGTTCATACGGGGCTTTTCGGAGGTTGAATCAAATCGTAAACATCGTTCCCAAGTGTACACATATTTGGCTATCATTTATACATTTCTCCAATATATCAATTCAACACATGTAACTTATTTTTATTTTTAAAAAAAATAACTATGTTTATTTGCTTATAAACTTACCTCGGACAACGGTAATCGAAACGGGACAATTAATCGATGATTTTAGTTTTCCTCCGATCCAAATCCGATTTCTTTATCTCTTGATCTTAATAAAGCTTCTAATGTGCCAAACCCTTAAACCTTTTATTTTCTTTTTCTTTTCTTCAATTACAGTCATGCAAAGAATATATGAACACTTGTTTTTATTTTATGTTTTATTAATACATATTAAATAACATTTTAATCATTTTACTTAAATAACCTTTATAATTTAATATATAATCCTTATAATGGTTATCCACAACCATCCATCACTATACATTATGGTTAAATTGCATCTTAAATGCTTTATATTATAAAGACAAATTCAAATAAGCACTTACATAATTAACTAGCCACTTTTACATTTTACACGATTAAGTCCTTTTATTTAATCGGACACCTAAACGACTCAATTAAATCACAAAAATTTCACACACACAAATTCACACATTTTAAACACAAAAAATAATTTTTAAATATTTATCTGACTAGGATTCGTGGTCCCGAAACCACCGTTCCCATTAGGGTCAAAATTGGGCTGTTACATTAAATAAAAGAAAAGCCAAAAATCATTTTATTTCTTTTATCCATGACCGAATATTAAAAGAAAAATAAGAAGAAAAGATTGTTCTAGGGTTTAGCTATTGATATTCTTGATTAAGGTATGTTCTTTGCTCGGTTTTTGATGATTTTTATGTTTTTGTGATTGTTGTTTAATACTCTAGCTAGCCCATGCCTGAATTTTTCAATGTGATGATGATTTTTAGATATTCCATAGATGAATCCATGAGTTTCTTGTTGTTAATTGATGAAAAATGAAAGATATGTGTTGGGTTAATATGTTGTGTATTGGGATTTTTGATGAATTTGATTATTATGGGATAATTTGCGAAAATGAGAAATTGAAGGGTTAAAATGTGAAATAAGTGAAAGTTATGGGCTGCTAGAGACTATATGAAAATTCGGCTAAGCATGAGAAATGTGAAATTATGTATATTTTGTAATTTTATGAAATAGGGACTAAAATGTCAAAATGTGAAATTTTAGGGGCTAAAGTGTAAAATGCCCTAATTATGTGTTTGTGGATTGAAATGAATAAAAGTGTAATTAAATTAGTGAAATTTTAATTTATATAGATCAAGAATGAAACAAATCGGAATTAGATTGGGGAAAGTCAAAGGTTGTAGAATAATCGACTCGTTTAGTTGTTCTCATTTCCAAGGTAAGTTCATATGCAAATAAATGTATTTCAACTGAATAATATATGTTTGATTGTTGTGGAAATGTATTGAATTGCTATGAGAGCTGAATAATTGAATATGAGAAAGTATCGACAAAGTTACGACATCTGAAAGTCCCGTACGAACCATAGGAATAGTATAGGATACATATGTCATGACATAGGATTCCGAGGTGTGGTGTCGTGTAAGACCACGTCTGGGACGTTGGCATCGACTTGATATTTACGTGTAAGACCATGTCTAGGACATCGGCATCTTATATGATTTCGTGTAAAGCCCTGTCTGGGATAGTCGCATCGATATTTGATTACATGTAAGACCACGTCTAGGACGTTGGCATTGTACGAGTTTTTCGAGCTATCCGAGTATCCTTATTGCTTCTAAATGGTTCAATGGGCATTATTGAGAAATAAATGATCAAGTGAATGTGTATCCGATTCAGGTACGTACGAAAGGTATATATAAATTTAGAAATGAGAAGTAAAAATGAATATGATCTTTTGAGATGCGAACTATACGAAAAATGTGATGTGTTTATAAGCAAGTGATTATGAAGAATTGAGCTATATGAGAAATATGATCTTGCAATTGTGTTTTTCCATGATTCATATGTATGAATTGGTCTATAATTGTTTATGTGATAAGTTTATTTGTATATGGCTTACTAAGCTTTGGAAACTTACTTTGTGTGTTTTTCAATTGTTTTATAGATTATCAAAGCTACCGTGAGCTCAGGGATCGTCAAGGATCGTCATCACACTATCAATCGATATTTTGGTACATTTGAAGTTGTAAATATTGGCGTATGGCATGTATAGGCTAGGGGGAATATGTTATGTTTTGTTTAGTGAATCTTGCCATGTGATATGGCTTGAGATGAAGAACTTATTTTGGTTATGATATGTGATAAAATTGGATGTTCATAATGTGTTCATATATGGCTTAGTGAAAATGGTCAATTTGGTAAGTTTGATATGAGATTTAGTTGAGAATTTGGCATGATTTTGGCATAAGATTTGATGTGGATTTAGTAATGTTAATCATAGATGAATGAATGGATTTACTATGTGAATTTGATATGTTTTGGTATGAAAAATGAGTATGACATTGATTAGCCAAATTATGGCACGAAATGTGTATGTGTTAGAGTTCATTTTGGTTAAAAATGTTGTATGATTAATGTTTGATTTGGGACTTGTAAGGATGACCCTTTTTGGGTGGCATGTTATCCTTATAAATGGCCTATTCTTGTCTACATGGGCACAAAAACGGGCATGTGTCTCAACCGTGTGTGACATACGGTCATGTTACATAGCCGTGTGTCCCCTGGGGTACCCTTCGATTTAAAGTCAATATACCCTACAATTTTGACACGGCCTAGACACACGGGTGTGTCTATTGATTGTGTGTGACACACGAGCTGGCACATCGCATGTGGTCGGGCGTGTGACCCAAGTCAGTAACCCCCTTAGATTTCACACGGCCTAGCACATGAGTGTGTCCTCAACCGTGTGTTACAACTCAGTATGTATGCCTTGTTTTCACACGGTCTGTGACACGAGCATGTCTGGTAGTCGTGTGAAGCACATGGCCTGTTCACATGGGCGTGTGACCCTTAAATGTTTGAAATTTTTGTATGTTTCCTTAAGTTTGTAAATGTTATCAGTTTAGTCCTAAACCTCTTCTAAGCATGTTTTAAGGTCTCGTTGACCTAAGAAATGGACTTTATGTAAGACATGGACTTTGTGATGATGTTTGACTATGATGTTATGATGTGTGGATGATGTTTGTGAAATGATCATAAAATGTTCCGATACGTCGAATAATACCTCTTAACCCTAGTCCGGCGACGGATACGGGCTAAGGGTGTTACATGCCATATCCTAGATATGGTCTTACATGTGATCTCGTATCAATGTCAATAGCCCAGCTATGGTCTTACACGAAGTCTCATATCGATGTTATATCCCAGAATGGTCTTACACGTAAATCTTAATAACCCTAATGTCATGACATTTGTATCCTATCTATTCCTAAGGTTCAACCAGGATTTCACGCTTGTCGAAACTTTGGCGAATACGTCCAAAGGTCAATCACAATTCATACAATAATAAAGTATTTAAAACATAATTAAAACAATGCATTATTTGCATACAAACTTACCTCAGTACAAAAATAGTAGAAATGAGACCTAATCGTCAAACACTTTATTTTTCCCTAAATCTAGGTCCGAACCTCATTTCTATTAATCTATAATAACAAATTTAACTCATTTAATATTCACATTGTTTAATTCAGCCCAAAAATTACACTATGGCAAAAATTACATTTCCCCCTAAACTTTGACATTTTTACACTTTGGTTCCTAGGCTCGTAAAATGAAATGGATTCAATTTATTAGATTACCAAGTCTACCCGAACCTCTTTCATACTTATAACAGCCTGCATTTTCCATTATTTCACATTTTTACCACTCATTTTATAACTTTTTACGAATAAGTCCTTTTAGGCATTTTCATCGAAAATCACTTAGCAAAAGTAGTTTATCAAACATCAAACTTGCATAATCTACCATCAAACATCAAAATACACACATGTCTAACATGGTTCAAAACTTAGACCCTAATCATTTCTCAAATTAGTGGTAGAAATAGGTAGATCGAGTGATAACGACTTCAAAATTGTAAAGAGCATTAAAAACGGGACAAGAACGGACTTACAATCGAGCTTGAAAGTTGGCCAAAACCTAGCTATGTCTTCCTTCTAAATTTCGGCACAAGGGGGAGAAGATGGACAAGATTTTGACCTAATTTTTGGCTTTTTAATTCATTTAATTACTAAATGACCAAAATGTCATTTTCTTAAAACATAAAATTTCTATTACCTCATGCTCATTTTTGTCCACTAACTTAAAAGGTGGTCTAATTACCATTTAAGGACCTTTAATTTAAAATTTCATAGCAACTAGACACCTCTAGCATATAGAAATCAAGTTTTGCACTCTTTGCAATATAGTCCTTTTAACTAAATTGAGTGCTCAAACGTCAAAATTTTCAAACGAAATTTTCACATAATCATTCCATAAAACTGTAGACCATAAAAATATAAGAAAAATAAATTTCTCTACATCAAATTTGTGGTCCTTGATAATGTTATTTCATGATAGGTTTTAAATATTTATAATTAATCGTTCTTGAAACTAACTATTATCGCGATGTAGACAAGTGTACCTATCGAACAGTAGTATAGTTTTAGCAAGACCGGATTGTCGAACCCAAAGGAACTAAAAGTACTAGTAATGACTGTCTTTTTATTATCCAGCCTAAAAATAATAGAGTTTTGTTTTAATTAACTAATTATTTAAACTAAGAACTCACAGAGAAAAGAATTGGGGAATTACTTTTGGGAAAAATCGGTTGACTTAAGACAATACCTAAGGAAAAATCCACCTAGACTTTACTTGTTATTCTAGCTCCGAATCGGAAAATTTATTCATTCAACTTGTTTTGTAGAGATCCCTAAGTTATGTTATTATCCCTATTCAAGACTAATAACGTCTAATCCCTAGATTGAATAACCAAGACTTTTCTCTAATTAACACTCTAGGGTAGCATTACCTCGATCTATGGATCCCCTTATTAGGTTTCACCCTAATCTAGCAAAATCTTGTCACCCTATGTCTAGGCACGCAATCAACTCCGCTTAATTATGATAAATGTACTCCTAGTCAGGGTCTATTCCTCCTCTGAATAAGAGCTTATCTTGAATCAGTATCCTGGGATATCAAAACAAGAATTAAGAACACATAATTAAGAACAAGTTAAATATTTATCATACAATTCAGAAAATAATAACAAGATTCGTCTTAGGTTTCATTCCCCTTAGGTATTTAGGGGATTTAGTTCATAACTAAATAAGAGAACATCTCATAAAAATAAAGAATACAAAACATAAAGAAAACAAAAAAACTCCTGAAGGGGAATTGAGGAGAAATCTTCAGTCTTGATGACGAATCCGGCTTCTGAGATGAATCAATCGGCTTCCTTGGAGTAATTCCTTACTCCCTATTCTGTGTGCCCCTTTTCTCCTCTTCTAGGGTGTATTTATAGGCTTTGCAATGCCTAAAAGCCCTCAAAATTAGCCTTTTCTGAATTGGACTCAACTTGGGCTCAGCAGGGACACGCCCGGGGCACACACCCGTGTTCGATTACTTCAAGCCGTGTTTGAGCCTGTCAAATTGACACAGTCGTGTGGTCTGCCCATTTGAGGAGGTCCAGCCCCTGTTGATTTCGTACTTTGGCCCATTTTCTCTGTTTTTGGCCCGTTTCTCGTTCCTTTCACTCTCTTATGCTTTACTAAGTATAAAACATGAAATTAAAGCATTAGGAGCATCTAATTCACAAATTCTAATGAGAAATCATCCATAAAATGCATTAAACATGGGGTAAAAATATGTATAATTTATAGTTTATCAAATACCCCTACACTTAAGCATTTGCTTGTCCTCAAGCAAAATCCTCAACTCATAATCAAAATAAATTCTTCTCAACTTATAATTTCTATCGATAATACCTCAGAATAATCCATAGGTAATAATACATTGAGAATTCAACTAAAAGAACATAAATGTTTCAAACATTCCAAGTTGAGTATTTAATCATGCAAACATAGGTGTCTCTCTGCATCTAAGTAATTACCTTTGATTCAGAATATCACAAAGTTTCACATCCTCACTAAAGATTCGCTCAAATCACTCGAGGTGTTTAAGGACAATAAATGAAGCACTCAATAGTCAATAATGAAAAGTCATTACCATAGGCTTGCATGAAAATAAAATCTTCACCACTATAATTTAAGATGATACATCAATTAAAAGGTCTTTAGAGGGTTGTAGTGCGGCTTGGTTAGGGGGTGTGGTCACAAGCTGAAACAAAGGGTTAGAATCGAGATTGAATTGAAAAATTGCCTAACTAGAAAAAGAGTTAGTCTTCAGTTGCGTACGACAGAGTTTCTCTCAGAATATGAAATTACAGATATGTATACATAGTGTTTTTTTTAAGAACAAGTTAAATACATAGGCTAACTTATTACAAACAAGACATAGCTAAGCAAT
Source organism: Gossypium hirsutum (assembly GCF_007990345.1). Classification (NCBI taxonomy): domain Eukaryota; kingdom Viridiplantae; phylum Streptophyta; class Magnoliopsida; order Malvales; family Malvaceae; genus Gossypium; species Gossypium hirsutum. Next base: position 16,235,355 of record NC_053432.1, read on the forward strand.
TTCTTCAACTCAAATCTCGACAAAAATAGGGATCAAATTAATTTAAGGGATTTCAACAATAATGGGTTAAGGGTCAATATTAAGGGTAATACAAGAAATGGCTTGTTAGGCTCAAGGGGGTTTACTAGGGGTTAATTGTGGAGGTAGGCTTTTCATGGCATGACTGGGTTAATCCTAAGTGCCTTAATCATTTTGATATATCACATCAAATGGTGTGGTCTCGACATGCATAATCAAGCAAGTTCTAGAATAACAGTTCAATACTAACGCACTCAAAGCAATAATAAAAGTGAGCATGAAATAATTAATAGATGCTCAAAAGGCTCAAAAATCTCACAAAAAATTATGGCTTTTTGATGTTTAGACTCGTGAATTCCAATTCAAAGTAATACCTAGACTTGGGGAACAACCTATAATTTTAAATTCTTAAAAATCAACTTATCATGCTTGATTCTTTAATGTCTTAAAGTTTAAACAATCAATGCATAAATTCCTATGTTTTAATTCAAGATATATCAATCCAAATCATAAATCAATTAAAATTTATCCTAAATATGATATGAGAGCTTTTCAAGAGAACAAGGTAATCATTCAGGGATTTTTCTGATAATGAAATGAATGCCCCCTCCCCACACTTAAGATGTACATTGCCCTCAATGTACAAAGATAGGTATTATAGAATATAAAAATAAGATAGGGAGAGAAGTGAAACTTCCTGTATGATGAATTCCTAGAACTAGAGTTTTGGAGAGCAATTGGTTCAAGAGTGGAGAAGGATACTCCAGCGGTCATAGAGGTTCATTAGTCCATAAGTCCTGTGCCAAAAGGATATTATCTCTAGTGGTAGCTATGGTCGTGGACGAGCAGGACATGACAATCGTGGAGAACCTTTCCCGGTGGAGTTTTAGTTCCTATGTGTTGATGAGCTTAAGAGCTCTATATAACTGTGATAAAATTAGGAACTTTTTAGGGGATATTAGGAATAATAATTACTCATAAAGGAAAATTGAAATTGATAATTAAAAATAAAATTCTAAAATCTAATAAAAATAAAAAATAGTTTCAATAAAAATTAAAAACATAAAATAAGAAATAAATATTTCTAAACATCTTCATCGCTGGATGGTTCGCGAGGTGGGACTGGCGATGAGATGTGGAGGTGCTGACAAATTTGCTGTAGAGTAGCATCAATGTTGTCAAATCGTTGAAAACACTGCTGCTCAAATCGGTGAGGCGCTCAGAGATGTCAGCATATGAATCCGCCGCATGAACTGGACGAGAGGGTGGTGGTGGCTGAGTCAGTGGGCTCTCCTGTTGTGGGGGGACATCATCAGGAATATCCTCGTAGGCCACCTCCTCGGTAGATTGGGCGAGGCGATACTGGGGAGGGTAAGTTCCTTGGCACCTCTCGATCATCCTTATGCTAAGCATGCACGAGATGCCTTGTGGAGACATCTGGCCAATGAGGGTGAGGGATGATTCTTGGGCCGCGATGCTGAGGAGCCCGAAGTGTTGCGCCAGCCAGGTCACATAGGGGGTAATGGAGGCAATGAAGATGACCCCCTTCCTATGCCGCTCTGTCTGGTGCTGAATCGCAAGGGCGATGAAATAGGCAAGGTCGATGACGTGCCTTTGTGACATGCACCATAAGAAATAGACGTCGTGCGTGTTGACGACGCCAGTGCTCTCTCGCCTCCCTGTAATTGTGTGATCTAAAATAGCGTGTAAGTACCCTAGGGATGGTGGGAGAACTGATGCCTTGGAGTGGCTAGGATTGTAGGAGGCTGTGCTAGGGGCCAAAGTGTGCCAGCACTTCGAGGGAGAGAAATGTATGTGGCGACTGAGAGCATGTAGTTCATTCTCCTCCTTGAACTCCTCTGTATATAAGCCTAGTGCAGCACCAAACTCTGGGACGCTTAGCTGGCGGATTAACCCACCTAAGCAAAACTGGACCGTGCCAGGATTATCGTACCTTGTCATTACGGTCTGAAGATGGAACGTTGAGCAGAGTTTCATTGTGAGCTCGAGGTATGTCGGCTCGATAATCCCGAAAAATAGCTTCCAAAGGTCGGTGGTTAGGAGAGCCCAAATCGCTTAAGCCATCTGAACTTATTCTATGGCAGCCCAGTCGATGCAGCGGCCCGCAATTAAGGGTCGGGGCCGAAGTATTTGAAAAATCTCTTCTTGGGGCCCTCGGGGGAACTGCAGGAGAGGGTGACGAATTTCTGCGGTTGGACCCGCGAAAGATGACGCTCCTTTCCTCTTCTTCAAGGCTGGTATGGCGATTTTCTTTCCTCTTGAAGACGACATTGTGTACCTGCAAGTGGAAACATCAATTCATCTTTTTGATTAGTAGACAATTTATAATATAAAAGGAATGTGACTAAATTCGAGAAGGAAAATGCATGAATATATTCAGCCACAATTACTAAATTAAAACAATAAGTTTAATGACCCATTTTGATGTGGCATGAGCATGGTGATATAAGTAAAAATGGCAAGGAATGGAATGCAAAATACTATATGAATGAAAAGAGATGTCAACACAATATGCATGATTATTTCAACTATCCTAGCCATGAATATTTACTTCTAACTAATTACATGAAATGTAGGAATCATGTAATGAGTAAGATTTTAAACATGAAAAAGATGATAACTTGTTTGATAAATGAAATTTATGTGATTATCAATATGGAAATAACATGAAAAACATAGATTAATATGATAAATATCATTATAAATTAGTGAAATAAAAGGAAAAGGAGTAAACAAACGCTAAGGGAAGAGAGTGGGCATCGAGAATGAAGTTGTAGGCGGAGCACAGGCGTGGCAGGTGGGCTGTGTGGAGTTGTAGCGACTAGGGTTAGGGTTTTTGAATGGGGAAGAAAGTGAATAGTGTAAGGTATTTATAGATTTTGGGGCACACGGCCATGGCACACGCCCGTGTTCCCCAATTTCAGCCTGTGTGATTCGTGAAATTCAAATTTGGGCGCGTCTGACATTTAGTACACGCCCGTGTTCCTCGGGCATGTGAGTTCACACGGCCGTGTCGGCCGGTCGTGTCTAGCTTCGTTCATTTCTCCCACGCCCGTGTGTTAAAGTTCCACGCCCGTGTTGCTTTGGCAGGCTCGACCACGGCCATATCGCACTGCCGTGGCATTTAATTGTAGCCCGTGTTGGGGAAATCTTTTGCCCTATTTTCACACAGCCTTAAGCACGCCCGTGTGCTTGGCCGTGTCTCTATGAAAACACCTGTATTCAAGATTTCTATTAGTAAGTTAGGAGTTAAATACCAAAATTTAAAGAAATTAATATTGTTAGTGCTCTGGTTGCCTCTCGAGAAGTGCTTATTTATAGTCTAAGCTCGACTTACCTCTCCAGTGAATGGTCATAGTGGTTTGAGGAGTTTATACTCCTCATTCTTGCTATCAATCTCATCAACATAGGGTTTTAATCAGGTGTTGTTTACCTTAAAAGTGCCGAACTTGGGATGACTCACCTCCACTGTACCGAATGGAAAAATACTGAGTACCGTAAGAGGGATTTCCTCATTCGGTGTGGTAGTGACAATGTGGGGATCTGCGGCATTTAATAAGACCTTATCACCAACCTTAAGTTTATTTGGAGAGGTATCGGGCTCGTTTTGGCGTAGTTTTGATTTTTCGGGTGTTCTTGGTTTGTGTGTTTGCCATTCATCGAGTTCCTCGATTTGTAGTCTTCGATCTTCATGAATAGGTCCTCTACTATTTCTTGAGAACGACTCGTGTGCTTCCTTTAAACTCATTTTCTGCAAAGTAGGTTGCACTATATTGTTAGTTTTAGTAGGATGGTTTAAATAATTACCTTCAATCCCTGATGTGTTGCCAGAATTGCAAGCTTGAAGGGTGATTGTCTCGTCTCCCACCCGGAGTGTGAGTGCACCTGTGCCAACATCAATGATAGTTTTAGCAGTTGCTAAAAAGGGCCTTCCTAGGATTAAGGGAGTGTTGTTATCCTCTTTTATGTCTAGAACAACAAAGTTAATGGGAAATATAAATTTATCGATTTTAACAAGCACATCTTCAATAATGCACCTAGGGAATCTTATAGTTTTATCTGCTAATTGAATACTCATCCTAGTCTATTTGGGTTTCTCGAGACCTAGTTGTTTAAACATTTTGTAAGGCATGACGTTGATACTAGCCCCTAGATCATCCAATACATAATTAACGTCTAAACTACCAATTAAGCAAGGAATCGTAAAACTCCCTGGATCTTTTAGTTTGTTGGGTAGTTTATTTTGGAGAATAGTCGAGCAAACTGCGTTCAGCTCCACATGCGACGCCTCGTCCTACTTTTGCTTATTTGCTAAAAGCTCCTTTAAAAATTTCATTGCGTTTGGCATCTGCGATAGAGCTTCAATAAACGATAAGTTAATGTGTAATTTTTTTAAGAGTTTAAGGAATTTACCAAATTGTTTATCTGAGCGGCTTTCCTTGTCGCATTGGGGTATGGCACACAAGGTTTATATTCGACAGTCACTGGTTTGTTTTTATTATAATCTACCTCACCTTGACCTTTGCTTACCACAGTTTCGTGCCTTAGTTCTGGTTCAGGCTCAACGACTCCTTCGTCATCTTGAATATTAATTGCGTTGAGTTGTTCCCTTAGGTTAGGTTCAGTATTACTCGGCAAACTACCTTGTGGTCGTTCAGAGATTAGTTTGGAAAGCTGGCCTATCTGAGTCTCGAGCCCTTGGATCGACTATTGTTGATTCTTAAGTGCTGTCTCAGTGTTCTGAAAATGGGTTTCTGACACTGATATGAACTTTGAGAGCATCTCTTCAAGATTTGGCTTCTTTTCCTGTTGGTAGGGTGGTTGTTGGTAGCCCGGAGGATATTGTGGTATTTGATTTCCTTGACCGCCCCACGAGAAATTGGGGTGGTTCCTCCAACCTGCATTATAAGTGTTACTATATAGATTGTTTTAAGGTCGGGATTATTACCCATGTAGTTTAATTGCTCGTTGTCCATGTTGTGGCCATAAGGTTGGTATTCCGAATGGTTTATTCCATCGTTACTTGCTCCGCACTGCATTACTGGGTGAACCTGTGAAGAATTAAGAAAACCATCAATCTTTTTATTTAAGAGTTCTACCGATTAGAGAGCATGGTGACCGAATCGACGTTGTAAATGCCGGCTGTTTTCGTTGGCTTTGTCCTCATGACTTGCCATTGATAGTATTCAGTGACATCTCCTCTATAAACTCATAGGTATCTTCCGGTGTTTTATTATTAATGGTCCCGCCCGCCGTTACATCAACCATTTGCCGAGTCGAAGGATTCAGACCATTGTGAAATGTTTGTACTTGGAGCCAAAGCGGTAACCCATGGTGAGGGCACCTTCTCGAAAGGTCCTTGTATCTCTCCCATGCATCGTAGAGTGTTTCTAAATTCATCTGCACAAAAGAAGAGATATCATTACGTAATTTAGCCATTTTAGCCGGCGAAAAATATTTTAGTAAAAATTTTTCGGTCATTTGTTACCAAGTAGTAATTGATCCTCGTGGTAACAAGTTCAACCACTGTTTAGCTTTGTTCCTCAATGAAAAGGGAAACAACAGAAGACGAATGGCATCATCAGAAACGCCATTGATTTTAAATGTATCGCATAGTTCTAAAAAGTTGGCTAAATGAGCGTTGGGATCCTCATCCTGCAAACCATCAAACTGAACAAATTGTTGTATTATTTGAATAGTGTAAGGTTTTAATTCAAAAGAATTTGCAGCTACATCAGGTCTAACTATGCTCGATTCAGTTCCTGTTAAAGAGGATTTAGCATAATTATACATAGTGCATGGAGCAGGATTTTGATTAACCGCAATCGCAGGAGGTAGCTGATTGCCTTGGTTTTCAGTCATCTCTTCGGTTGGGGGTTGAATATCGTCTTCTTGCTCGTTCTCCATGTATCTTAAGCTTCGCCTTATTTCTCCTTGGTTTCTACGTATTATGCGATCGATTTCTTCGTCAAAAAGTAATGGTCTGAACGAGTTTCTTCTAGTCATAAACTATGAAAACCTGCCAAGAGAAGGAAAAAGTAAGTTAATAAATAATAATTAAATTAAATTAAATTGTAAGAAAAATAAATGGCTAAAGTAATAAAAATTAAGCGTTCCTAATATCTTAGTTCCCCAGCAACGATGCCTAAAACTTGATTGCGTTATTTCGTGATAGGTTTTAAATATTTATAATTAATCGTTCTTGAAACTAACTATTATCGCGATGTAGGCAAGTGTACCTATCGAACAGTAGTATAGTTTTAGCAAGACCGGACGTTGAACCCAAAGAAACTAAAAGTACTAGTAATGACTGTCTTTTTATTATCTAGCCTAAGAATAATGGGGTTTTGTTTTAATTAACTAATTATCTAAACTAAGAACTCACAGAGAAAAGAATTGGGGAATTGCTTTTGGGAAAAATCGATTGACTTAAGACAATACCTAAGGAAAAATCCACCTAGACATTACTTGTTATTCTGGCTCCGAATCGGACGATTTATTCATTCAAATTGTTCCATAGAGATCCCTAATTTATGTTATTATCCCTATTCAATACTAATAACATCTAATCCCTAGATTGAATAACCGAGACTTTTCTCTAATTAACTCTCTAGGGTTGCATTAACTCGATCTATGGATCCCCTTATTAGGTTTCACCCTAATCTGACAAAATCTTGTCACCCTATTCTAGGCGTGCAATCAACTCCACTTAATTATGATAAATGTACTCTTAGACAGGGTCTATTCCTCCTCTGAATAAGAGCTTATCTTGAATCAGTATCCTAGGATATCAAAACAAGAATTAAGAACACATAATTAAGAACAAGTTAAATATTTATCAGACAATTCAGAAAATAATAACAAGATTCGTCATAGGTTTCATTCCTCTTAGGTATTTAGGGGATTTAGTTCATAACTAAATAAGAGAACATCTCATAAAAATAAAGAATACAAAACATAAAGAAAACTCAAAACTCCTGAAGGGGAATTGAGGAGAGATCTTCATTCTTGATGATGAATCCGACTTCTAAGATGAATCAATTGGCTTCCTTGGAGTTATTCCTTACTCCCTATTCTGTGTGCCCCTTTTCTCCTCTTATAAGGTGTATTTATAGGCTTTGGAATGCCTAGAAGCCCTTAAAATTAGCTTTTTCTGAATTGGACTCAACTTGGGCTCGGCAGGGACACGCCCGTGGCACACGCCTGTGTTCGATTACTTCAGGCCGTGTTCGAGCCTATCAAATTGACACGGCCGTGTGGTCTACCCGTGTGAGGAGGTCCAAGCCATGTTGATTTTGTACTTTGGCCCATTTTCTCCGTTTTTGGCCCGTTTCTCGTTCCTTTTGCTCTCCTATGCTCTCCTAAGTATAAAACAAGAAATTAAAGCATTAGGAGCATCGAATTCACTAATTCTAAAAAGAAATCATCCATAAAATGCATTAAACATGGGGTAAAAATATGTATAATTTACGGTTTATCAGTCCCGAAACTACTATTCCAACTAAGCCCAAAATCAAGTTGTTACAACTCTCCCCTTTTAAGGATTTTCGTCCCTAAAAATCTTACCAGAAAATAGGTTTGGGTACTGTTTTCTCATAGCTTCCTCAGGTTCCCATGTAGCCTCTTTAACACCATGTCGTTGCCATAAAACTTTCACTAGGGCTATTCTCTTATTTCTCAATTATTTAACTTCCCGAGCTAAAATCTTGATTGGTTCTTCACCAAAAGTCATATTAGGTCGAAGCTCAACTTCTGTCGATAAAATCACATGTGAAGGATCTGTTCGATAATGGCGTAACATAGACACATGAAACACATTATGGATCATTTCCAACTTTGTCGATAAAGCTAACTGATATGCCACTGGCCCTGTTTTTTCAATAATTTCATACGGCCCAATGAAACGTGGGCTCAACTTGCCTTTACGACCAAATCTGAGAATTTTCTTCCACGGAGATACTTTCAAAAATACTGTATCACCAACCTGAAACTCAATCTCTTTTCTTTTCAAATTCACGTACGACTTCTGTCAATCTGAAGCTGCTTTCAAACAATCACGAATTACCTTTACTTTTTCTTCGATTTCTCTAACCAAATCAACCCCGTGAATCTGTTTCTCACTAAGCCCAGTCCAAAACAAGGGTGTTCGACACTTGCGGCCATACAATGCCTTATAAGGTGCCATCTTTATACTTGATTGAAAACTGTTGTTATAAGAAAACTCAGGTAATGGTAAATATTTTTCCCAACTACCCTCAAATTCTAGAACACAACATCTGAGCATATCTTTAAGAATCTGAATTACTCTCTCAGACTGACCTTCAGTTTGCAGATGAAAAGCGGTACTAAAATTCATTTTCGTACCCAAAGCTTCTTGCAACTTCTTCCAAAACCGCGTAGTAAACCTCGAACCTCTATCCAAAATAATAAAAGTAGGTACTCCATATAATCTTACAATTTCAGCCACATACAATTCAGTTAACTTATCAAGAGAATAGTCTATACATACCGGGATGAAATGAGCAGATTTCTTCAATCTATCAACTACAACCCATACGGTATCTTTCCTTTTCAGAGTCAAAGGCAAACTCGTTACAAAATCCATTGTAATCCTATCCCATTTCCACTCGCGCACCATCACTAGATGAAGCAAACACGAAGGCATCTGGTGTTCAGCCTTCACTTGTTGACAAATCAAACATCTCGAAACAAACTCTAAAATATCTCATTTCATACCTGACCACCAATACAATTTTTTTAAATCACTATACATTTTTGTACTACCTGGATGCATAAATAAACAACCATTATGTGCTTCATGAAGAATTTTCTGAATAAGTTCATCATTTTTTGGTACACAAATCCTGCCTCGGAACATCAAGCAATCTTTGGATCCCATACGAAAATTTAAATCACTACCCAATTCACAAAGAACTCTTTTGGCTTGCAAATCACTGTCACATTTCTGAACTTCACAGATTTGTTGAAGAAATAACGATCTAGCTCTCAACTTAGCTTGGATCAAAATCGAACAAAGTCAACCATTTATTCAACGCTCTCTAAGCAAACAAACTCTTTCTACTCAATATATCGGTGACTAAATTTGCCTTACCGGGGGTGGTAATCAATTTCTAGCTCGTAATCCTTCAGTAATTCGAGCCATCTCCGTTGCCATAAGTTTAAATATTTCTGAATCATCAAATATTTTAAACTCTTATGATCAGTAAAGATATGGCTCTTCTCACCATACAAATGATGTCTCCAAATTTTTAAAGCAAACACAATGGCGGCTAATTCCAAATCATGCGTCGGATAATTCTTCTCGTGCGATTTCAACTGTCTCGACGCATAAGCTATCACTTTTCCCTTTTACATCAACATACATCCTAATCCATTCAATGACGCATCACTATAAATAAAAACTCTTTTCCCGACTCAAGTTGCACTAAAATCGGAACCTCAGTCAATAATGCTTTCAACTTCTCGAAACTTTGTTAACATTTTCTGACCAATCAAATTTAACACATTTTTGCAATAGCATGGTCATAGGAGTAGCAATCATTGAAAATCCTTTGACAAAACATCGGTAATATCTGACTAAGCCCAAAAAGCTTCTAACTTCAGATACATTCCTTTGTGGTTTCCAATCAACAATTGCTAAAATCTTACTTGGATCAACCCAAATACCATCACCTGAAACATTATGTCCCAAAAATCTGACTTCTCGGAGCCAACACTCACTTTTACTGAATTTAGCAAACAATTTATTATCTCTCAACATCTACAATACAGTTCTCAAGTGCTCGACATGCTCAAACTCGACCCGAGAATAAATCAGGATGTCATCGATGAACACAACCACAAACTTATCTAAATATGGTCGGAAGATTCTATTCATCAAGTCCATAAAAATAGCAGGTGTCTTAGTTAGTCCGAAAAGCATACCAAGAAATTCATAGTGCCCATACCTTGCCCTGAAAGCGGTTTATGGCACATCCGCCTCTTTAACTCTCAACTAATAATAGCCAGATCTCAAATTAATTTTCGAGAATACCGTTGCTCCTCTCAACTAATCAAACAAGTCATCAATCCTCGGTAAAGGATACTTATTCTTTATAGTCACCTTGTGGAGCTGTCGGTAGTCGATACAAAGCCTCATGGCTCCGTCTTTCTTCTTTAAAAATAACACTGGAGCACCCTAGGGATAAAAACTCGATCTCGCAAAACTCTTATCCGTTAACTTTTGTAACTGAGCTTTTAATTCTTTCAATTCAATCGGAGCCATTCTATACGGAGCAATTGATATCGGTGAGGTCCCTGGTACTAAATCAATACCAAACTCAACTCCTCTAATCGAAGGTAACCAAGGCAACTCTTCTGGAAACACATCCAGATATTCACAAACTATCAGCACTGACTCAATTTTCAATTCAGACATCTTTGTATTCAACACATAAGCAAGATAAGCTTCACAACCTTTCCTTACATATTTTTGGGCAAACATCAAAGAAATCACAACAGGTAACTCACCCGACTCATCTAAATCAATCTGAAGAGTTTCACCATTTTCATATTTCATTTCAATAATCTTTCTTTTACAATTCACTATGCCATCATGTAGTGTCAACCAATCCATACCCAAAATAAAATTAAATTCATCAAATGGCAACAACATTAAATCAACCGGAAAAATAGTGACCTCGAATCATCAAGGGACAATTCTTGCAAACTCTATCAACTAATACATGTTTGCCTAAGGGGTTTGACACTCTAATCACAAACTCAGTAAACTCAACAGGCAAGCTCTTACTAGTTACCAATTTCACACAAACATAAGAATGAGTCGATCCAGGATCAATCAATGCAACTATATTAGTATTATAGAAAGAAAAAGTACCAGTGATAACATCGAGAGATGTCGCTTCTTCGTGAAGTGAGCACGAATGGCATAGGCCCTAACAGGTGCTCAAGCTTCGGATCTCACAGCTGAATCCTTCGTCACACCTTTACTACTAGTTCCATTTCTGGTATTCCTCGATGACCTACCTCTATTGATAGTATTACTCGGCCTTGCGCTCTGATTTTTTTCTTTCTCAGCCATTTCAGGGCAATCTCGAATAAAATGCTCTTGAGAACACACTTGAAACAAGCCTGGTCATTCATCCTACACTCGTCGGGATGTTTTCTTCCACAATGCTGACATTCGGGTCTATTAGGCCTTACATTACCCACACTTGCCATTGAAGTAGCTTGAGATTTAAAACTTAGTATTGCTTCCCGCGGTCTTTGTGAGAATATCCAGCTGATACATTCGAACGGGAATACATTTCTTTAACTGAAATGGAAATGATTTACTCATCGCTCTTTTCTTCAAATTTCTAGCTTCACAATCAGCTTTCCTCTTCTCTTTATTCAATTCCTCGGCCTTACAAGCTCGCTTGACTAACACCACAAATTCTTTTAGCTCTAAGATCCCAACTAACACACGAATATCCTCATTCAATCCATCTTCAAATCTCTTGCACATGATAGCCTCAGTGGAAACACACTCTCGAGCATATTTACTAAGTTTGACAAATTCTCGCTCATACCCTGTCACTAACATTCGACCCTATTTCAGCTTAAGAAATTCCTTACATTTCTGATCGATGAACCGTTGACTAATATATTTCTTTCGGAACTCCTCTTGAAAGAATTCCCATGTAATCCTCTCTCTCGGCACCACCGATACTAGTGTATTCCACCAGTGATATGCAGAATCTCTCAAAAGCGAGATGGCACACTTTAAACACTCATCTGGTGTACAAGGCAGCTCATCAAATACCCTAATGGACTTTTCGAGCCAAAACTCGACTCTCTTAGGATCATCATCCGTATTAGCTCTAAAATCTTCAGCTCTATATTTTCGGATCTTATCAATCGGGGGCTTGTTCATTCTTACAAATTCCATATCTTGTGGAGCTACGGGAACTGGTCGAGGAATAGGTGGGGTGGAGGAAGTTAGGCATTCGAATTTGTTCGAACAAATTCCGTATACCATTCATTCATCATGTGGAGAAAGGCTTCCCTCGCCCTTTCTCCCTGACCAACCGTTAGAGGTCTACTATCAGACGGCGCTATCCCTTGAGCAGGAGTCGGTGTATTACTTTCAATGTCATCAGCCTCAGCTCGATTAGGATCCATTTACTATATGAAAACACAATTTAAAATTGTCAAGAGTCATCACACTATCACAGTTCATTTATGGCATGTATAATTAGAATCTTACACACGCTACATTAGTCTGAGAATTGATTAAACCGTAGCTCTGATACCACTAAATGTAACACCTCTAACCTGTATTCGACGCCAAAACAGGGTACGAGGCATTACCGAAATTATACACAAGTAATCAAACAAAATCGAGACGTAAATTTCCATCCAAATTTAAAACTTTTCACATTCATTCATATCGTCCCTAAAATGAACCTATAAGGCCCAAAACATGCATTGTAATCAATTCGGGACTAAACTGAAAACTTTAGAAAATTTAACAACACTTAAAAATTCTTTTTCAAAAAACAGGGGTCACACGTCCGTGTGGCTCGGGACACGCCCGTGTGGGAAGGCCGTGTGGTTACACACGTCTGTGTCCCTAACTTGTGTAACTCTCGATTTGTCACCCAAGAACAAATTAAAGACACACGGCTAAGTTACACGCCCGTGTGCTAGGCCGTATGGTCGATTTTTTTATCATGATTTTCATAAAATAGGTGTAGACTTCACATGCTCAGGACACACACCCGTGCCTAAGGCCGTGTCAACCACACAGTTGAGACACATGCCCATTTATCTGCCCTTGTGCTCAATTCTGAGCATTTAGTTTTGCAACAATTAAGGTGCAAGGGACACACGACCGGAACACACGCCCATGGGGCAAGTTGTGTGTCACACACGGCCTAGACACACACCCGTGTGTCTACCCGTGTAGACAAAAATAAGGCTATTTACCAAGCCATTTTGTCACCCTTCCATGCATATACCTACACAAAAACATACAACACCAATCCAAGCACATACATACAATCGAATCAACCATAACCAAGACATCAACACCTCATTCACATGCTAACATTTATCATACACAAACTTTACACACATATCAATTCAAAACATGCTAATTTCCACATCCATGAAAAGCATCATCATCATCATCATCATCATATATATATATATATATATATACACTTATACCAATATTAGCCAATTTCAAATGGCCATATACCAGATGAATTACCAACCAATATAGGCCAACACATTAGGCCAATTCAATTAAGACTCATAACAAAATGAATAAGTCCTTGTACATGCCATAACTCAAAATGTTGAATTCATTGGTACCCAAAATAATAAGTTGATAGTATGAGTGGATCTCCGAAAATCTCGGATCCCCGAGCTAGCTTGGTGACACTATAATACAAGGGAAAGAAATGGGAGTAAGCTATATAGCTTAGTAAGTTCCTATGCAAATAATAAGTATCATAACCAAACATTTAACATACAATTAACATGACAATAAATGGCATAAATATTACTAAGGTCTTATAATCATAACTTATTTAATCATAACCTTACTGAGGGTTCATCATATATTGAGCTCATTCCATATGAGTTTTAGATTCATACCTGAGTCATCTCAAATTGGATTTGCATGCAATTCACCTTTGACATACTGATTAAATTACCCTTTGAACCACTTGGAATACTAAAGGACACTCGGGAATCTCATACACACAGTATCGTACCAATGCCATATCCTAGATATGGTCTTACACGAAGTCTCGTATCGATGTCATATCCCAAATATGGTCTTACACGTAAATCTCAATAACCCTAATGTCATGACATTTGTATCCTATCTATTCCTAAGGTTCAGCCGGAATTCATGCTTGTTGAAAATTTAGCGAATACGTCCAAAGGTCAGTCACAATTCATACAATAACAAAGCATTTAAAACATAATTAAAACAATGCATTATTTACATACAAACTTACCTTGGTACAAAAAATAGTATAAATGGGACCTAATCGTCAAACACTTTATTTTTCCCTCAATCTAGGTTCGACCCTCGTTTCTCTTGATCTATAATAACAAATTTAACTCATTTAATATTCACATTGTTCAATTCAGCCCAAAAATTACACTATGGAAAAAATTATGTTTTTGCCCCTAAACTATGACATTTTTATACTTTGGTCCCTAGGCTCGTAAAATGAAATGGATTCAATTTATTCGATTTCCAAGCCTAGCCGAACCTATTTCATACTTATAATAGCCAAAATTTTCCATTATTTCACATTTTTACTACTTATTTTTATAACTTTTTACAAACAGGTCCTTTTAGGCATTTTCATCGAAAGTCACTTAGCATAAGTAGTTTATCAAACATCAAAATTGCATAATCTACCATTAAAAATCAAAATGCACACATTTCTAACATGGTTCAAACCCTAAACCTTAATCATTTCTCAAATTAGTGGTAGAAATAGGTAGATCGAATGATAACGACTTCAAAAATGTAAAGAGCATTAAAAATAGGACAAGAACGGACTTACAATCGAGCTTGAAAGTTGGCCAAACCCTATCTATGTCTTCCTTTTAAATTTCGAAACAAAGGGGAGAAGATGGACAAGATTTTGGCTTTTTTTGCTTTTTAATTCATTTAATTACTAAATGACCAAAATGCCCTTTTCTTAAAACATAAAATTTCTCTTACCTCATGTCCATTTTTGTCCACTAACTTAAAAAATGGTTTAATTACCATCTAAGGACCTTAAATTTAAATTTCCATAGTAATTAGACACCTCTAGCATATAGAACTCAAGTTTTGCACTCTTTGCAATTTAGTCCTTTTAACTAAATTGAGTGCTCAAACGTCAAAATTTTTGAACAAAATTTTCACATAATCATTCTGTAAAACTGTAGACCATATAAATATAAGAAAAATAAATTTATCTACGTTGGATTTGTGGTCCTGAAACCACTGTTCTGACTAAGCCCAAAATTGGGCTATTACACGTTTGCTACAGAAAGATGTAAAGTTCGAATGGACCGCTAAATGCTAGCAGAGTTTTGACAGATTAAAAGCTTTATTGACAAAAGCGTTAGTTCAACCAGAATCGAGTAAGGAATTTATAGTTTACAGTGATGCGTCATTGAATGGCTTAGGTTGTGTCTTGATGCACGAAGGTAAAGTAGTAGCCTATGCTTCAAGACAGCTAAAGCCACATGAAAAGAACTACCTGACACATGATCTTGAACTGGCAGCCATAGTGTTTGCTTTGAAAATCTGGCGGCACTACTTATTTGGTGAAAAATGTCACATATTCACTGATCACAAAAGTTTGACATATTTGATGTCACAGAAAGATTTGAATTTGAGACAGTGCATGTGACTTGAATAATTGAAAGATTATGATCTTGTTATTAACTACCATCTGGGAAAAGCCAATGTAGTGGTAGATGCTTTTAGAAAAAAATCCCTGTATACTTTACGAGCAATGAACACCTGATTGTCGTTGTCTAATAATGGTTCAATCATAGCTGAGTTAAAAGCTAGACCAATGTTTTTACAAAAAATCTCTGAAGCTCAGAAAAATGATAATAAGTTGCAAGCAAAACGGATACAAAGTGAATCGGCTCCTGACTCAAAATTTCAGATCGAGACTGATGGTTGTTTATTATCCAGAGGCATAGTATGTGTACCGAAAAGTTTAGAACTAGTACAGAAGATTTTGATTGAAGCTCACAATGGTAACATGTCTATTCATCCTAGTAGTAATAAAATGTATAACGATCTAAAAAAGATGTACTGATGGTCGGGAATGAAATGAGATATTTCTGAGTTCGTATCTAAGTGTTTGATATGTCTGCAAGTAAAAGCCGAACATCAGTTGTCTTCTAGACTATTACAGCTGGTTACAATACAGGTATGAAAATTGGAAAGACTTACGATGGACTTTGTAATGGGCTTACCCTTGTCTCCAAAGAAGAAAGATACCATTTGGGTAATTGTTGATCATTTGACAAAGTCTGTACACTTTATTTCAATACGTATGGATTATTCCTTGGATAGATTGGCTGAATTATATGTTTCTGAGATTGTCAGATTGCTTGGAGTGCCTGTCTCCATTATTTTAGATAGAGATCCTCGGTTTACATCTCGATTCTGAAGCAAATTGCAAGAAGCTCTGGGTACTCAATTACACTTTAGCACTGCATTTCATCCCCAAACAGATGGTCAACTGAACGAGTAATACAAATTTTTGAAGATATGCTTCGGTGTTGTATACTTCAGTTTGAAGGTAATTGGGACAAGTATTTGCCTTTGGTTAAATTTGCTTATAATAACAGTTATCAGCCTAGCATCGAAATGGCACCGTATGAAGCCTTGTATGGTCGCAAATGTAGAACTCCACTGTATTAGAGAGAACTTAATGAGAAAAAGTTACACGGAATTGACTTGGTCCGGGAGACCGAGGAAAAAGTGAAAGTAATTCGAGATAGTTTGAAAGCAGCCTCTGATCATCAAAAGTCTTATGCTGGTCTGAAATGAAAAGAAATAAAATTTCAAGTCAGTGACAAAGTATTCTTGAAAGTATCGCCTTGGAAGAAAGTTCTCTGGTTTAGTTGCAAAGGAAAAATAAGTCCACGGTTCATTAGATCATATGAGATTACAGAAAGAATTGGACCGGTTGTATATTGTTAGCTTTACCACCAGAACTTGATCGAATTCATAATATTTTTCATGTGTCAATGCTACAGCAGTACTGATCTGATCCTTCACATGTTATTTCTCCGAATGAGGTAGAGATTTAGCCTGATATGACATATAGTGAAGAATTGATCAAAATCTTAGCTCGAGAAACAAAAGAGTTAAGAAATAAAAAGGTAGTGTTAGTAAAAGTTCTTTGGCAATAACATGGTACAGAGGAGGCTACCTAGGAACCGGAGGATTCTATGAGGAAGCAATACCCAAATCTTTTTACCGGTGAGATTTTCGAGGACGAAAATCCTTAAGGGGGAGAGCTGTAACAGCCCATTTTTCAGTGAACTCGGAACAGTGGTTCCGGGACCACAAATCCGATCCAAAAATAAGTTTTTTTTATTTCATTATATGGTCCGTATTCTAATAGGCAAGTTGTGTGAAAATTTTGATACAAAAAATTTATCGATTAAGTGTTTAATTACGAGAAGGACTAAATCGCATAAAAGGTGAAAGTTAAATTCTAGTAGCTATAAAGATTAAATAGGTATGGAATTCAAATCTAGAGGTCCTTATATGGTAATTAGACCATTAAAGAAATTATGTAGATTCTTGGTGACTCATCCATGAAAATATAGAAAAAGGGTAAGGACTAAATTGGAAATTGCAAAATACTTAATTAATTAAAAGATGAAAAGAAAATATCATCTTATTTTCTCATAATCTTCAACCTAAAAACACATGGAAACCCTAGGAGAGAGAGAAAAAAACTTTCAAGCCCTAATTGGGTAAGTTTTTTTATCCTGTTTTTAGTAATTTTGATATTTTTGAAACTGGGATAGCTAAATCTCTCTATTTGAAGGATTAATTTGAGAAGTTATGAAAGTATGGAAAAATGGTTCAAGGATGTATATGCTGAAAACTAGAAATTTATGGTAGAAAATGAAAGGTTGTTGGTAGATAAACAACTTTTATAAAGTGATTTTTGATGGAAACATGATTTAGGGACTACAATGTAAACTTGTGAAATTGAAGAAAAATTCTAATTTTTTATGAATATGTGCTGTAAAATTTGTAATGGGATTTTGGTTAGGCTTGGAATAGGGAGTAAATTGCACAAGTTTCATTTTTCGAGCCTAGGGACGAAATCTGAATTTATGGAAAAGTTAGGGGCAAAATGGTAATTTTGCCAAAGATGTAAATTGAGCCCATTTAAATATGAAATGTGTGAAATTGATGGTTAGATTCATTTATATAGATTCGGACTACACTAATTCAAGGTTAGATCAAGGAAAAGAAAAGGTTTCGGATTAGTAGATTTTTAACGCGAGCAAGTGTCGAGGTAAGTTCGTGTAACTTAATCGGGCATGTAATATGTTTAATTGAATGTTTTATTGTATGGAATGTGACTTATATTGATGTACATTTCTTGAATAATATAACGAGAGAATTAATACATGCTTGATATGGTGAAAAAGAGGTTAAGTCTCGATTGAATATTGAATTCCGATGAATATATGCACTTTCCCGAAACGAATAAGGTCCTTCATTTGTTGCGGATGGGATTTAGCTCAGACAAGTAATCCTATTGACCTTGTTATAGGAAGGATTTAGTCTAGATGGGTAATCCTGATATAATACCTCTCGAGTACACGTTATGATTAGGGTTTAGCCTGGACTGGTAACCCTAATTGAACTCTTTGAGCATACGTTATATAAAGGGTTTAGCCAGGACTGGTAGTCCTATTATACGATATGTGGCTTGAGAGTGTGTTCATTGATTAAGTGCCCTAATGGGTACCATTGAATAAGAATTGATGGATTATGGTATCGTACACCTCGAGTGTACTACTTGAGCATCTATTAGAATTTCAATGATTCGACGGGCATAAAACTCTTAACATGGCATGAGAATTATGATATGATGATAATGTCTTGAAAGAGTATTGCATGATGAGCTCATCTATTCTTACTTGATGTATATGTAAACCTTGTGACTAACATGTTTGATTGAATGTATGTGTTTAGGCAATTTATCCAAATGGATGGAAAACATGATATTGTATGCTTAAATTTAATAAATGGGATTGGTAAGTTTAGTTTTCGTTATACGAACTTACTAAGCATGTAATGCTTACTCTGTTTATTTTCCCCCTATTTTATCGTGCTCGAAAGCTTGCGAAGGTTGGAGATCACTGGAGCATCGTCACACTATCAACTAAATATTTGGGTATACTTAGTAAAATTGTTTCGATATAATGGCATGTATAGGACAACTTTACCAATAGTGGCTTGAAATTGATGTTTTATAACCTAGCCATTGGAATGGCTAGTAATGGTTTATTTTGGTATGATTAAGTAGATTATGATTATGATATATTCATATGAGATATCCTATGTATATGAGATCAAATTATGCTAATGCTTAAGTTAATCCAAGGTAAGTTTATAAACACATTTGCATGCAATGATATGTCTTGTTGAATGATGAAGTTTGTTAAATTGAATGCTTGAAATGGTTGGTATTGGTTGCGTGTTTCAAGTGCAGGTCTTGGGTGAAATTTTGGGTGAGAAATGAAGCTAGAAATGGCTTCATTTTGTCACACGGGCATGTGTCTAGACCATGTGTGACACACGGCCTGGTAACATGGGCATGTGGTTAGGCCGTGTGTCCCCTGCACCTTAATTTTGAGAAACAGAATGCTCAAATTGGGCACACGGGTAGAGACACATTCGTGTGTCTCAGCCGTGCGGTTGACACAATGACCTTAGACACGACCGTGTTACACGGCCTTGGACATGGGCATGTTACATGGTTGTGTGCAAACTGCATCTAAATTTCGAAAATTAAATTCGCCACACGACCTAGCACACAGGCGTGTGACTTGGCTATGTGACTTCAATTCCTTCATGCCCTAAAAGTCAGAGAGTTACATGGGTTAGGGACACGGGCGTGTGAAGTACACAACCTGACCACACGGGAGTGTCCCTAGACTACACGAGCGTGTAAGCCCTGCAACTTCGGGAGATTTTTGAAATGTCGCGAAAAATTTTATGAGTTTCTTATTAAGTCCTAACTTGATTCTAATGCTCGTATTAGACCTCGAGGGTCCAATTAAGGGACGTTTTGAATGATCTCGGTAAATGGATAGTGAATTTATAAGAATGGTCTGTAAAATTTTCTGAGTGTTTTGGTAATACTCTTAAACCCTGTTCCGACGACGGGTACGGGTTAGGGGTGTTACGTATAACAAGTATATATAATATTGCATTCATTCACATACATTCCCCTAAACATGCGAATAATTATAAAAATGTCATATCTTATCAAATATTAATAAAACAATATTAATAGAGAAAGTCGATCTCGATTTATACAATAAACATAGGAAAATCTAGCTTTGACACCAATTGTTGGAAAAATACCTGTTTGAAAACGTTTTTCTTGCATAGTAGAAAAATAAAATTTTGAAAACCAACCTAGTTTGTGATATTTATACCAATAAACCTTAACCAAATTTGTACATGTGTTTTCGGCTTAGCGGACGTTCGTTTCCCATCTTTCAACAAAACGATCTTCTCCACCATTCTCGTACCACAAACTATTTCGAGTGTTGGCTCAAACCAATTGAATTGAAACGCAGAACTAGAAAAAGTTTTCTCTCCTTTTGGGGTGAAAAAAAGATTCTCTTATTAATAGAAACTGATAGAATTGTTATTCAGGAAAAATATATGTAATAGTTAAGAATAAATTCTCTCTATTTTTCGATAGAATAATAATCTCTCAAAGTTGTGCTCATAACTCTATCCGTGTCATATATTTATAAGAAGAGAAAGTAAAATCCTTGTTGAGTTGTAGTGGTTTATTTCAAATAGAAAAACAACATCCTACTCAGAATAGGACTAGAGTGGACGACACACCCTAGTATTCCTACTAAGGTTGCTGCCCCATTCATGTTCATGAAGAGTTTTTGGGCCTCTCTCACATCGGATCCAATTACGATACTTCCTGGGCCTTTTTGACCTAGTACTCTGTAATGTAATCCAACTTGATTCAGTTTTTCTATTTCCTAAAATAAACTTTGATATTTATATATATAAATTTTCTCATCCTTATTTTACCCTCAGCTTAATTTTGACGATTTTACCCTTGGTAAAATTTTGACGATTTTGCCCCTAGTAAAATTTTGAGAAAATATGGTCAGTATTTCACAACTCAGCATGTTCAGTACGACCGAATGGTTTATTTTCATTTTCGAGCCTCAAAACAGTCTAAAAAATAAACTCATACTTCCAATCATTTTTTAAGTAATCCATATAGGATTGCAAATGGATTATTTTCATTTTCATTTTCATTTCCATTTCCATATCCATTTTTGGAAACCTGCATTCATTTCAAAATGATTCCATTTCTCCATTTCGAACCATAATGATCCCTGAATGTTTCTCATTTCTCGTTCATTTCTATTCAAACACTCAATTCATTTTTAGTTTCAACCAGCTAGTGGAGGGACCGATTAGACAGATGTAGTTGAGGTTGAAATGATTTATAGTTATGTTTCAGCTTTTCGCCTATTAATTATACACTCATTTAGTCACGAAGTCATTCCACTATAGAATCGTGACTGAGCTCTCCCCAACAACATACCATTACGAAAGTAACTACTCAGTGCACGTCTAATGACCTTGTCATAAATGTTTTACCCTCATAGAATATCATTGATCTCTTTGGGATAATATTTTTTCTCCCAATATGATCTTATTTTATCTCATGGTAACTATTACATCTTCCTTCATGAAAAGTCAATCACTATAAATAATGATCAAGTCATCCATCACAAAAACGGACAACCCATGGCCATATTTACTTTTCATCAACCATGTAATGCTAGTGAAAAGATATCATTTACCAATGTCTTTTGCTATAAATTCCACTTTTGTGAATGAAGCTACATACTACAGAAGTCGTACACCCAACGCACCAGCTTTTGATTCCTTATCTATTTGAACTCTGGCTTTTACTTACACCAAAGTGTACAAGTCACGCATACATAGTCTGCCATCCACTCAGAATTTAGGTATGCCATACAATGAACATCACAAGTGAATAAATCCATAAATGGATTCAGGATCTATTTTGCTTGGGTCCTGTCTGATATACTATCAGTTCAGTCATTCATATCTATATCTCTATCTTCTGAGAGTCATCCGCTCTGATGCCCAAAATAAGGCATCTTCCCAATTGGACTTGATACATGGCATATTAATCTTTCAATCGATTTGCTCATTTTTTATGAGACTAAAGACATGTTTAGGTTCATCTACTAATACAATTTGTCTTTACGTACTATGATTTGGCAACGTAATACTACTTACTACCAGTTTAAATATAAACAACCACTAAGAAAAATTTACATCTATTTTGCTTAGCATGCAAAAATTATTTAGGACAATAATGCAAAGTATATTAATGTAATTTATTAATAATTTTATTAACCAATTTTTAAAAAAAATTACAAGTGTACTTGACGAAAATACTACACTCAAGGCACTAGATCCAACACTTAAGGCTTGTGTTGGCCTAATAGGTCACAACACTCACAAAATGTGTTAAAAAAACACTTATTTTACATTATTTAATTGTAACTACTAAATATAGGAAACATAATATTAAATACTAAATTATATAGAAAACAAGCTCCTTAAGTGCATTGAAAACATTTGACGACAGGTCAATAGGGTATAAAGTTTATTCATAAACACTAAATAGCCCATAAACATTAATGGAAACAACAGTTACTATAATAAATCAAGGTAGCATGGTCCACAATTCATTCTGTCACATGACAGACAATAGTGGTCCACATACTGTTTATCACCTAGGTCAACATGTCTTTTTAAGTACCCTAAACCCAAACAATATCATATGATATCAAAGAAATTTTGCATGGATTCTATTTCAATTTACATGCATATTTCAACTCAAACAAACAAACCTTAAAGCTGTTAAAGTTTAGGGTTTCTGCATTTAATAAATTCAGTCAAACAAATTCAATCAAC
Organism: Gossypium hirsutum; assembly: GCF_007990345.1. Classification (NCBI taxonomy): domain Eukaryota; kingdom Viridiplantae; phylum Streptophyta; class Magnoliopsida; order Malvales; family Malvaceae; genus Gossypium; species Gossypium hirsutum. Next base: position 16,258,198 of record NC_053432.1, read on the forward strand.
CAAACAGACATTAACATTGCATATTTGAACTAAGTTTCATCAAATTGACAATATAGCCTAAACACATGGAAATTTAAAAAAAAATCAAATTTTGAGGCATTCAACCAAGAACACTATAAGTACAAGCATAAAAATCCAAATCAATTAAAAATCCTCTTAACCCTAAACCCAACACTTACTAAAAACTCAAATCATCTTATCATTTTTAATGGTTGGAACACTATGACACCCCTCACCCAACCTAATCTTCAGGTCCAAAAGCGAGACATTACAATCGTTGCTAGAGTAACTCAGACTAATTACATACATTGAATTCAATAAAAATTCACAAATAATATAAATTAAATCAACCATTCCAAATACTCAATTTCAATTCTAAAGTATTTAAAATCATATTGAAATCATTTTAAAACAATTTCTAAGTGCTCAGAAGTGATCGAGACCTAGTACAGGTCTTTACAGGTTGAAACAACTCAAAATAGGGGAAGGACCCTTGTTTGCCATAGTTGTATCGGTACGAGTGAGAACTTGTATTGATAAAAGTCCTTGCTACTGTGCATTTTTTCTCACTGACTTGTTACTATACAACTCAGTACATGTACTGATACAACTATGCCAAGACCCAAAAATCACCTCAAAAAGCATCATTCACACTTAGAGTAACACATTCAAACATCATAAACACATACTATAAAGTTATCTTACTTAACCATCACTTAACTTACTTGGCAAGCATGAAACTCATCATTCATAAGAATAATATTTATATATCAACCATGACATGCTAAACATAAAATCATATCTAAACATAGTCAACACATACCCACTTAACTTAAGTTACAATTCCATCAATGTCAAATATTCAAAATTAACATAAAGGACTCCAACTATTACTTATAAATCTAGGTACATGTCATCATGAAACTAATACCAAACAGACAATACAAACATTGATTAAACTAAGAAAAGAGTCTTGGATGTTGTTTATCAAACGAAACTCCATTGAACCTAATCGTCACCTGCACAAGGAAACAAACAAATCAACACACTAGGCAAAGAAGTTGAGTGGTGCTAACATAATTTAATAATGCATATACATATTGAGTAAGTAAACATATTACTAGTTCATTCTATAATCATATCTATGATGAAGATTACTATCTCATGGTATCATTTCTTTAGTGTTTTCTTATGATTATCATAATTCAGTTTATGTCTTGTATATTAACATATTGATGCACCCTTAGAGCTTTGCATTCCAATGTCAAATATTAAAGAATTTGGTTCATTCATAACATCATTGATAAATCAATTTCATACTCAAGTATATATAATTTTCATATATCAATTATACAACACTTTGCACTTTAACCTCATTAATTTGATATTTTAGCCCTTATTAATCCAATGAGGAATCAAGGATGGACATACGGATTACTATATTGAAATACGCTTACAGACACTCAATGCTTTGGAGCTAGCGATACGTTTCCATGGACCTTTAGGGCTCTAGAGAACTATTTGAAGAAATACACCTAGTGCTAAAGCGGTACATTCTTAACCCCTAGGGCTCTAAAGAACTACCAAATGATATGCAGCCAACACTAAAGTTAACTCTAATATACCCATAACTCTACCCAAGACCATTTAATAGGGTATTCATAATGTCAATATACATGAATTCATATATCATTCGTTTCTTTTATTTTACTTTCATGATTTTCACCATGTCACAAACATAAACGCATATATATACACATTAGCTCAACAAATCATCAAGTCACAAGTTTACCTTACCTTTCATGAGATCAAACATCATCATTATTTCATTTAAGTTAACCACTTAATAAGCTATAAATTGAAAGCAAATTATGAAAGCATAAACTGAAATTATTAATCACCCATGGCCTTTTCTTTTTCCTTTTGCCTTCGAGGTTTCGACTTCATCTTTTGCAATGTACGATAATTTGATTACGAAAATATTATTAGTTTCACAATTAACAAGCATATAAACCATAATCAAACATGAATGTACATTTTACAATTAGGTCCTTAGAACCTTAATGACCAAAATTCCCGTAACTTATAATCTACATGATTGGATCTAAATCCAACTTTGTATTTATACTCAAAGGACCTCAAGCTTTCAATTCCTAATATAAAAACCAAAAATTTTCATTCTTTTCACCTAGGTCTATAAAAATTCATCAATAAGCATATAACTTAAACTTAATCAAGCTTTAAGTTAACACTTTCCACTTCATTTCTAGCATGATTCTTTCATGGTTCAAGCTTATCACCAACCATCTATGAATTCAAGCCCTTATTCTCTAAGTTTTCTAAAGCTATCAACAATTGTAGTTCAACTAAATCTCAACTATTTCCAAATCCAACACATAGGTCATTTTTTTTACCAACTTAAGCTAAAAATTTATCAAAACTTCAATTAGAAAACACTTTTTACCTTGTAAATGTTAGACGACAATGAAGGACGAAAAATCTAAATTTTCTTTCTACTCTTTTTATGGATGGTAATGAAGGATAAGGAAGATGATGTTTTTATTTTCTCTCTCCCACTTACAAATATATATACATATGATGAACATAATTATTAGCATAATTAAACTTATTTAGTCTTTAATCTAATAGTGGACATTTAATCTAAAATGATTTAGTAGAAATAGGTGGCAAGGATCATACACAATTGAGTCCTTGTTCATATAACCATTCAAGGACTTGCTAATATCTTGATCAATTCTCTCTATTTTTCTCACTTCTCAATTCAGTCTCTATATTATAATTAACAACTATTATAATTAAATCACTTAATAAATGCCATACTTGACACGTAAATCCCTTGATTAAAAATTTCAAATTAACTTATTTTAAGAACTCTAATCTTGAAACCAAATTTTTCACACCGAATAAAATCATATAAACACCTTTGCAAATCCAGGTTCTTCTAACCATTTTGCACTAATAATGCAACGTCCACAAATTGGATTAGAAAACCACCCAAATTTCCCTCAAAACTCTCAAAATAATCCCTCAATCCTCATAGGGTTCATTAATTTTATCAAACGAAACCTTAGAGTTTTAGTGGATTTTTTTGGAACTTTCCCTTCTTTTTTTCGTGAAACGTGTTCTAATTTCTTAGAATTTTCATTTAGTAATTGAAAGGGCACATCTTTTTCTTTTTCTTTTTCTTTTTCTTTTTTAATTTTGGGTTACTTTAGTTTTAATTTAGTTGTGTAATTATTATTTATTCATTTTCTTTTAATTTGCTTACTAATTATATCTTATGCAACAAAGTAATGTGACACATTAGACAAATGTAACCTTATTAATGACAATTAACCTTCGAATGACAATTTTGTAATATTCCGATAAGATAATTTTAAATTTTTTTAAAGTTTTAGTGATTGAAATGGAATTTTAATCAAAGTTAAGGGACAATTGGTGCAATTTATCTTACTTTTTAATATAAATAGATGGGGTAAAAGTATCATGGAGGCCTTTGTATTAGGAGTCGGATTGTATTTTGCCTTCTTCATTCAAAAAAGGGCAAATTAGTCTCAATACATTAGATCAAAAAGCAGATTGATCCTTCTATTAAAAACTCCATCCATTTCTTTTCTCTTTTTTATTTTTTGAAAAAAACTCCATCTATTTCTATTGTTAAAAATTAGGGTTATTTTACCCATCTGACCCAAAAAAATTAATATTTACAAAAATGACCCTAGTTCAAAAACATTCACCCAAATGACCTGAAATGAACAGGAAAATTGGGTTATGGGAACTAGATGGCCGGCACCATTATTTTTCTATTAAAAAATAATTTTTGGGGCTTTGGACACTATGTAATAGCCCGATTTTGGGCCTAGTCAGAACAATGGTTTTGGAACAACTATTCTGAGGCTGAAGAAATTATTTTAAATATTATTTTATGTGTTATAGCATGATTATATGAGTGCATAAAAATTTTGGTAAAATAATTTTAGCGATTTCATGCTTAATTACGAAAAAGGACTAAATCGCATAAGGGGAAAAAGTTTTGTTTTGCTAGCCAAATGTGTTAAATAGCTAGAGAACCATAATTGGGGGTCTTTAAAGTGAAAATAGGCCTTTAAATTAGTGGCGGTCGGCCATAGAGACAAGGGAATGAAAATTTTCAAAGGTTAGGTGAAATTGGTACTTGTATGACTAGAAATAAAATAAAATAAAGAGAAAGTGATATCATCTTTTCACCTTCATTCCCTCCATCAAAAATACCAGAAAAATAGAGGTTTTGAAAGCTTGAAATTTTCAGCCACTCTTCACCCTTGCAAATAAGTGATTTTGATGGTCTTTCTTGATAATTTTTTTTTACTTTTGGGACCCTTGTAGCATAATCTAGCTAATGAGGGGACTATTTTGCAAAATGGTTGAAAGTATAGGGTTTTTCCATGAGATTTTTCATGTTTTTTGCTGAATTTTATGGAACAAAATGAATCGTGGTTGTTAAATAAACAACTTTTGTGAAGTGGTGTTCATGACAAACACCTAAAAAAGGCTATTTTGTAAAGTTGTAAAATAAGTTGTAAATGTGTGAAATAATTGAAATTTTGAGTTGCTATAGTTATAAAAATAATTCGGCTAGGCTTGTTAAAGGAGGAAATTCAATAAAAATCGATTTACAAGCCTAAGGGCAAAATCATAATTTTTGTAAAATCTAAGGGCAAAACGGTCATTTTTCCTAATTGTGAATTATAGAATATTTTAATTAATGTAATGATTAAATGAGTGGATTTCATCATGTTACATCAAGAAAATCGAGATTCGGGCTTAAATCAAGAAAGTACGTGGTTAAGGACAAAAAGAGAATAATTAGCCGAAATTGCATTCGAGGTAAGTTCATATGATAAAATAAGAATGTTGTTAATATTATTGTTATTTATGGCTGAAATCTAAATTGGTATGTTAAATTAGTTGTGATGAATTATATGTTTACGATGGTAAGTGCATATGCAAATAATGTGGTGTTGTAGCATGTTTTTAATGTTTTGATATTATGTGATATATGTGAGAAATCTGAACTTGTTGAGTTGGTCCAAGTTTGTGATATATGTGAAGTATCCGAACTTGTTGAGTTGGTCTGAGTTCATTATGGATGCAATACATGTAATTAGGTTCCGGGCAATGGTCTTGTGTGTCATACAGGTGGCTAGGTAATCCTTGAGTTGGTCGGATACCTGACAGCTTGTGTGATCAGCCCGTGTAGCTACACCTTGACCAATAGCTTTTATGAGCAAGCTCGTGAGTAGCTCCATTGCGAGTGTTACATGTTATGAGGTAGCTTTGGCTACGTATGTGTATGTGGCACTTATGTGTAAGTGTTCCGCGTATCCAATAGTATTTCGAGTGTTCAACGGTTACTACAATGGATGATGTAAGGAAAGTCCCGAAGAGGACATGTTACGAAAGGTATAGTTGTATACTATACTACGAGTGGTACAGGTATGTACACTAAACTTTTGATTATTGAGACTTTGAAATGTTGAGACATTGGTAAGCTAAGATGTATGAATTATGATTATGAATTTTGTTGCAATATCATGTTAGTTTATATTGTGCATTTGAACATGAAGTTCATGAAATGGTCAGTTGCAAGTGAACTTATGATAGTTATCATTATATTGCACTAAAATAGTGTTGGACAGCAGCATTTGTGTGACTTTAAAAATCCACCAAAAATTGTGGAAATTGAGTTAGAGATTGAATAAAATATGAATTAATGAGCCTAGTTTCACCTAGAAGAAACGGTGTAAGAAAAGGAGTTTCATATTATGAAATATTTGCATTTTTGCGAGACAGAGTTAGAATAATTTTGAAATCCCCTGTTCTGATTTGGGAAAATAATTAAAAATTGTACAAAAATAATTATGGGTTAAAATTTATATTATTAGAACCCTTAATGAGTCTATTTTCAAAATAAACAAACGGAACATGATTCGAATCCCGTGTGAGCAGATAATTAATTTTTAGTAAAGAAAGGTTGAAGCTGTAGAACAGCAGAACAGGGGTGACTTTGAAGAATAAACTGTACTAATTGGCTAAACCAAAAATTCTAAAAACTTTATGGTAAGAATATATGTGAGTCTAGTTTCTGGAAAAATTTGCAGATCTTAATTTAGAGTTCTGTAACTCCAGATATAAATAATTTAGTGACTGTGACTTGAGAAAACAGCTTAACCTGAACATAGGTAAAAAGGCAATTATGATAGTATTACTTTGAGAACATGTTGTAAGAATTGGTGGAAGCATGTTGATAAGTTGCTTATTATTTTCATATGGACTTACTAAGCGTGAAGCTTACTCCCTCCTTTCCATTTCTTTTAGCTTTGTTAGGTTAGCTCGGGGTTGGAGATCCTCGGAGGCAGCATCACACTATCAAATCACTACCTTTGGAATAATGAAGCATAAATTAGAAATTTCAAGTGAGTGGCATGTATAGGGATCTAGTTTATTGACATGTGTTATTATGCTTTGGCCAAATGTATTGGCTTATATTGAGTTATATGTATATGGCCATGAAATGTGGCTTATATTGATTATGGCTTGTAAACCTAGCTATTCATGTCATGTCTACTTTTTATGATGTGATTATGTTTGTTTGCCATGCACGGTTGGTAATATGACATGTGTGTTGGATGTATGCTCTATGACCAATTGAGGTGGTCATAGCCATGTAGTAATTGCATGTTATAAAAACAATGTGATAAAGGTCGAACATGCGTGCTGGATGGATAAGTTGACAACCATAGTATAATGGTAAAAGTGATCATCAAAATGACAAGTCTTATGAATGTGGATTAAGGAATCTAGACTTGCTATTGCATGAGTAGATGCATTGCTTGTAAGAGGACATGTTAATGTTATGAATATATCTTAATAAAGAGTGTTTAATCACTAAAATGATGCCATGATTTGTGGTTTTAATATGTATAAGGTTGTAAGAATTTATGGGTAACATGAAGGCTTGGAAAATAGCCTAAGTGTTGACTACACAGGCTGAGACACGGTCGTGTGTCTCAACCATGTGAGGGACACGACTTGGAGATACGGGCGTGTGGCCTGGCCGTGTGGTTCGATTTGCATGCTGACGTCATAAACATAGAGTTACATGGCCTGAGGACATGAGCGTGTCCCTATGTCCACACAAGCGTGTAGCCCTATTTCATGGAAAAATTTCTTAAGTTTTCCTCAAACTCCTCAACTTCTCGGTTTAGTCCTAAATCAATCCTGATGTATGTTTCGGGCTCCGTAAACCCAAATAAGGGACAACATGCATGTGTTTGAAAAGTTTTGAATTAAAAGAAATTTTATGGCCCGTTTTTACATGTATGTGTACGTTTAAGTCCGGTAATGCCTCGTACCTTGTCCTGGCGTTGGACAAGGGTAAGGGGTGTTACACACTAGATGGCCGACACCCATGTATTTTTTTCAAAAAAAATTTAGGGTGCTGACACACTGATGGTTGGCACCCATTTATCTGATTAAAAAATATTATTTTTTGGGGGTGTGTGGTGCCGGCCAACAAATAGCCAAAGTCACCCAACAAAAGAGATGGGAATATTGCAACATTAACCCTCCTTGTTTTCCCATTTTTTTTATTTCTCAAGTTTAATTACATATTTTATATTTTAAAATAATATTGAACTACTTATCATGTTTTTTAATTATTATTGCATCACTCACATTATTATTATTAAATTTAAAATTTAATTTAAATTTAATATGCACAATTAAATTAGATTTTTTTGATAAAATTAGAACCTACTTTAATTATTTTCATCTTTTATAATAATTCAAAAAAAAACATTACTAAATTATTGTTTCTTTTATTTTAAGAAATAACGTGTAATATATTTATAAATTTAGAAACATTTAAACAGTATCTAGAAAAATTACTTTTAAATAGACTTAAAAATTTTAAATTTAGAAACGTGTAATAAAATTTTAAAAATATAAAAATAACATATAAATAATGCATGTAAAAATAATTTTTTAATCAGATAATGGAGTGTCAGCCATCAGTCTATTAGCACCTCAAAATTTTTTTCTAAAAAAAATACATGGGGTCGGCCATCTAGTGTCCAAAACTCCAAAAATTATTTTTTTAATAAATTTTTATAAATATTAATTTTTTTGGGTCAGATGGGTAAAATAGTCAAAAATTAGTCTTTGTACATTAGATTGAGGCACGCCTGGCACGCCATATGTAACTATCCGATTATTCTATTTACAATGTCAGTTTTTAACAATAGAAATGAATAGACTTTTTACTAAAAATGACTAATTTACTCTTTAATCTAATATATATGAATTAATTTACCTATTTTATAAATAAAAAAATAAAATACAATCTGACTCCTAATACAATGACATCCATAACACTTTTACCCGATAAAATAACGATAATTAAATTTAATTTCACTACTCAAAAAATAATGTAAATAAAAAAGCATTGCTATGCATCAATGTCATGAACTCCAATTGATTCAAGATAATCACTCAACCAATTAAGATATTAGAAATGCACTTAAATATTATATATAAAATTGATCCAATTGTTAGGTAGTAGTGTGTTGTTCCAAGTCAACAGCCACCAAAGAAACATAAAATAATTTATCCAATTTCATAATATATTTAGGAAAAAGAACAAAGAATAGACCATGAGTCATGACATATTGTTGTATCAATTAAGTCACAGATCCCAAGAAATATTTTCCCATTTTTTAATTACAAATGCTTTGCATATCATTTATTTTAACATATTATGACCAAATGGGTCATTGTCATTTTATTTGTTTAATTTTGTTCACAATGCTGATCCATAAGCCAACAACTTCTTCACCTTGAATTTCGCAAATTATTTTGAGTTTTAATAATAATAATAATAATAAATTTAACAATGCTTAATTATTATCAAATTCTATCAAGAAAGCTGAATTAAATATATTAATTCTTCAATTAAGTAGACTATGCTCTCATTAAATATAATTTAAAGATACATGATAAAATTTTAATTTTACTATAAAATTATGCTTTGATTCTCTAAAATATTTATTTTGATTTTGTAAATTTTATAAAAAAAATTTGGTGAAATACAAGAACATGGTAAAGCCCAAACAACAAGCACGACTAGCACGACCACATCTGGGGCAGTTAACACCCTTACCATCGAACCATCACATGAGGTTCCTAAATTTTATAATTTGATATGATGTATTTAGTAAGAATTTTAATATAAACCTTGTTCATTTATTAGGTTAATTATTTCTAGGTTGAAATATATCAAAAGTTCATATATTCTTTGTAAATTTGGAATTTAGTGTTTGTACTTTAATTTTTAAGAATTTAGTCATTCTACTTTTTAGTTTTCCCAACTATTAAAAAATGTTAAAATTAGTTTGTTGAATTCAAGTTCATTACAACGTCAATTTTTTAGGTACAAGTCTGCCAAGTGGGCTTTTTTTTTCAAAAACATCAAACCAAAAAAATTAATAATGTTAACAATTAGAACTGAAATTTGAAACAGTTAAAAGACTAAATTCTTAAAAATAAAAATATAAAGACTAAATTCCAAATTTATAAATAGTAGAAATACTTATGACATATTTTAATCTTATTTCTATTACTTTAAACTAATTATTTTTATAAAAAATAATCATTACAATATATAATACAAACTAAGCATTTGTTATTGTTAATGCATGCATATTTATGTTTTTCTTCTAATGCAAACTTTTGTTATTGTAGTTAAATTATAAAATTTTTAACATTAAAATTTTTATTTATATTAAAATGTTACATACACGACATTTATAATAATTAATCTTATTTGTTAGGAGAAATGTACATATTATTTGCAATTTAAATATTTTCAAATTTGTATACCAATAACTTTTTTGCCAAGCATTATGTTGTAGGCACAAGAGTTTGGGTTTAATCCTAAATAACTTCATTCTCTTTCCTCAATTTTCAAAAAAAAACTATATATATTTTTTCAAACTTGTTAATACCCTTCCACTTCTTGGAAAAGACACTTGTTTGCATGACAGAAAGCATTGACTTCCCTTTGGCTCTACCTAAGATAGCATCTTGGTTGGCCACTCGCCCATACTTAAAGAGTGGCACTCTTCTGTTTCTAAGACCACTTACTTTTAGGTGTGAATACTCTCATTGCAATAATGAGTTTATTTAGCTATAATTATCACATATTGTTTGACTACATAATAGAATGACCCCCATGACATAGGGCTTCACACCCATGAATATCCTTTACATATTTGGAGGGATTGAATATTTATTCTGTCACATCATATTAGTAGACAAGAGGAACTTTTGAAACCTTAAAGTTACTCTGAGCAAATATCTTTATTCTCGCTCTTAGTTAGTCTGCCCTCTTGTTTTAATTTAACTCTTCCCCTCTTTAGGTGAACTGACCTCCACAAAGCCACCACACTATTTTCCCCTGTTGGACCCTGTATAAACAATTGGTGTAGCGAGCGTGAATCTGAAATGTCTTACATTAAAAAAGATACAACTCTAAACTCCTCTAACCCTGCCAACTCTAGTAACCTTGCCACTTCCTCTCAAGGGGATGGAAAAGATCTTGTCAATATTGACTTCCTTTGAACCAAAAACTTTCTCCCAACACTTCAACAAACAACCCAACTATTACCCCTCTTGAGCCTTCACACAACTCATGGCCTCCCTCAATATCCTCATATCCACTCCTTTTATTGATCCTACCGCTATACATACATGCCACCAACTACCCTAGAAACTCAAATCTCATCTAGCACTCTTGTTCCAAACTTTTCCAATCTAGTAACTTTCTAATCTTAGCCCACTATGGCCATTCCTTAAATTAAACTTCCCAACAATAACGGGGATCTGGCCCTCAATTGCAAGTTAATGAGATGTAAGAGAAAATGTGTCTTATGCAAAAGCAATTCTTGGTTCAACAACATCAGTTTCAGGAGTAGTAAGAACGCCAATACCTGTTGGATTTGCAAAATACCCACAATGAACAATTGATTGTAGAGCTTCACACAACCAATGATGTGGCCAAAGAGAACAACTTGCTTGATCCCATCCACCTAGAAGACTAACTCAATTAACCATTAATAGAAATCAAAGGGATGGTAATGGCGATGAGATTATAGAAGAGGCTTGACACAACAACCACCCAGACCGAGGAGCTCACAACAAAACACACTTTGTAGAAGAACATATACCAACCCTTAAGTTGGAGTTATTGAAAATGGTCAAGGTTACCAAGGCTAATGAAGCTTCATGGAGTTATGCCAATGAACCTCTACCCCATCAGTTTTAGTTCATACCCTTTCGGGCATCTTTAAGTTCGCCAAGTTGCCTTACAATGAAGTGGGTGGCCTAGAAGATCATCTCGCCAACTATAATAATCACATGACCATCCTTGAGGATTCAAATAAATTCAAGTGTAGAGCCATCTCCATGACTTTACCTGGCACTGCTTGATAGGGGTACCTATCTATTTCTTAGGTGTCCATCTACAGTTTTGATCAGTTAGATGGGTTATTCATAACTAGTTTTTTGGCTAACAATACCTCTCAACAATCCTCAGCATATCTTATGTCCATTTGGAAACATGAGGAAGAGCCTTTCCATGATTTTATGAAAAGATTTAACACAACAATGATGATCATAAAAGGTGCATCTGATGATGTAACCATTCAGGCCTTCATGGTTGGGACTACACATTAATTTTTATAATTCCACATTATTAGCAACCCACCAAGTAAATTATCTCAATTGTATGAGATGGCTCATCGTTTTACAGAAGCGGACCAGATGGATATTTATTGGGCCAAGTCTTTGACCTTGGCAGTCCATGCTACCAATATCTCAAAGCGTTCTTCCCCTCTGTGACACTATCAACTTCCGCAGAGGACTCGTCCCCTAGTAGGTAATGGGCAATTTTATTAGTACAATTCACAGCAACAAGGTGATAGGTGGATTGTAAATACTATAGAAAGTCCTCGTCACTTAAGACCTACTAGGGACAATCGACTAGGTTAGCACCATCGAAACCGTGTCCAATATAACCGCCATCGTACATATCAATTTACTTGTTATCCAATTGTCATATTTGATTAGGTGAAATACTAAGGGATTCTAGGCAAACCTCCGACCATGCCTCCTAACCTTCAACAAGATGAGTCACCCTTTCATTATAGATACCACGCCGAGTGGAGCCATAGCACAGAGCGTTACGTCTAGTTAAAGGATATCATTGAGGCTGTCATTCATAACGGCCGAGGTCTTAGTTAAAATCAACCACAAGAATTAAACTTATCTTTTAACCACACAAACATGCCTAATTGAAAACTAATTAAGAGTAAGGTTGAACTATATAATACTTACTCATAACACATATAAAAGAGATAAAATAACTTTAGTCCCCAAACTTAGTAATTTATTACTTTTTGATTCGTGATTTTTTTTTGTCCTTGTTGATCCCAAAATTTAACTTTGATTACCTAATTTTTTAAAAAAAATTATAATTTTTCTTTGTATTTTTTAGATTTTATATAAAAAAATTATATGATGATGTGATATTTTAATAAAGTGCCATATTATTACACTTTAGTGGAATCCAAATTTAAGAACTAAATTAAAAAATATATATCAAATTCCAAAATTAATAGGGATGAAAAAGTTTAGCAAATTCAATGCCTAAGTACTGCTTTATCCCATACAAAATATACCAAATCGAGTAGAACCAAGGAAGAAGATGATCTCAAAACAACAAAATAGGCGTACCTACACGCAAGCATATTCCTGTGAATAATCTGATTCTTTCCGCTACATTATCTATACTACAAACCAAACCAAACCCAAGTAAAATAATAATTTACACATAAAATAAGTTTCCTCTCGTCTTTTAATATATATATATATATATATATATTAAAAAAAACATAAAAAAAACATTTAAAGTCGTTAAAAAATTCAAGCTTTTTGAGCGAGAGGGAAATGAATCGCAGCCTCCTCACATAAAATTACATCCATATCTATATATACAGTCTCTGTTGTGTTGAAATTTCAACTCTTCTTTTTTAAAGTTTCGAATTTTAAAAAAATAAAAGAGAAAAAATCTCAGCAATGCCGGAGGAGACGAATTCCATAGACTACATTATGGAGAAGGCATCGGGGCCTCACTTCTCCGGCCTCCGTAGTCCGACCTCCGCCTCTTCCTCTTCGTCCTTTTTCGCCGACGCCAACGCTCCTCGTCAGCCCTTCGTCATCGGTATTCCCTTCCCCCACTTCACTCTTCTCTTTAAAACAAACTAATCGTTTTCCGATAACCAACTGAAATCTGAATAGCTACTGCTTGTCTCTAATTTGGCTTTTATTTCTTAAAATTAAATAAAAAGAGAAGCCTTCTTTTATTATTTATTTATAAAAAAAATGGTAAATTTTGATCTCTATTTATTCCTTGAGTGATTAAGCAGGTGTTTCTGGAGGTACAGCTTCAGGTAAAACGACAGTCTGTGACATGATCATCCAACAGCTCCACGATCACCGCGTTGTACTTGTCAATCAGGTTCAAATTCAAGTTAATTTATTTGATTATGAACTGTATTTTATTACACTGTTAGTTTATATTTTCTTTCTTCTTTTTTTCTTATGATGTAGGATTCGTTTTATCGTGGTTTAAATACTGAAGAGTTAAAACGCGTGCACGAGTATAATTTTGATCACCCTGGTAAACTAGTTGGATCTTGTTTGCTGAATTTGATGCCTTTTGTTATATTAGATGGTATTTTCTTGACTGTGCTTCATTTGTTATTTTGCTTGTGTAGATGCTTTTGATACTGAGCAGCTTCTGGAATGTGTTGAGAAGCTTAAAAGTGGGCAATCTGTTCAGGTCCCGATCTATGATTTTAAGCAACATCGTCGGTCTTCGGATAGTTTCCGACAGGTAGTTAGTTTGTTCCTCGTTAAACCATGTTTAATGATACAGGAGCAAGCATTGTACTACTCAATTAGGAGCTTGGAATAGTTGTTTTGGATGTTTGTTTCTACTTTAGATGAAATGCTTGCTTGCACTTGCATTTTACTTTTCTTTCTCCTTTTAGACTTTTAGTTATTAAATTCTTCGTAGCATTGCAAAATATCCAAATATGTAGGTGATAATTCAATAAGTTGGCTGCTTATCTGGATTTGCATGGTGTTTAATCTATTTTCAGGTTAATGCTTCTGATGTCATAATTTTGGAAGGAATTCTTGTTTTCCATGACCAGCGTGTCAGGAACCTTATGAATATGAAGATTTTTGTTGATACAGGTTTGACCTCTTTTACGAAGATACTTATTGTCACAGCATCCTAAAATGATCGCCAAAGAAATGCTTATTCGTATGATTTAGTGAAGATGCTAGATTTGTTTTCTTTACTTAAGATTTATTAACATGCATAGTTATTGAGGTTAAACAACCCATAACCATTGTCAACCACTCCAAAAGGAAAAAAGAAAAAAAGAAAAGAAAAAGAAAAGAAAAGAAAAGTAAGAAAGTGTAGAAACTGGATTAAATTTAAATGTTCGTCAAGAAAAATCTGGTTGATAACTGAGCTGGTATGGAAACTAGTGTATAAAACTGCGCTTAAAGTCAACTTGTGTATTAATTGAGTAATTGTTGTCCACGAACTGTTTTAAATTGTAAATAGCCAGTGGCCTGCCAGCCAATAGAAGAGGAACGTTGGTTTAGCAATGGTTTTTATTTCCAAAAGTGGACCCAATCAATTCATGGAAGTTTTAAATTTGGGTTCTTAGATCCCTAGGATTGTCACCAAAAAATTACTCTAAGAACATTATCTCCTCACCTAGTTGAACGTGTGTACGTCTGTTTCTTTGCTTGATGAATGGTGCATCTGTTCTTTTTTCCCTGTGACCATGTTTCTTCTTTCTTGCTTTCATGGGTTCTTACAGTTCTCGGTTTTATTTGGCAATTTATTATAGATGCTGATGTGAGGCTTGCTCGTAGAATAAGACGAGATACAGTTGAGAGGGGTAGGGATGTAAACTCTGTTCTTGAACAAGTAAGCCTATGTATACCATATTTTTCTTTGTAATTTAATACCTGAAATTATTCCTGAACAAGCACAAATCTTCGGGTGGAATTTATACTTTCCGTGATATGCAGCTTGTTTAATTTTACTTGTCAGTAGTTGGTGTCATGGTGTATGTGTGTGTACCAGTTGTAGTCGGACATTGGAGTGAATATCTGGAAGAATAACAGGCTTTTGGAACAGGATACACCCTCATTCTCATATGTCCCACTAAGACACTTATGGAAAGCTTTTCGAACAATGTGCCTCACATTTAAGTATTTCAACATTTCAGTAATTACATTGCAATGTTTTGTTATTTATGCAGTACGCGAAGTTTGTCAAGCCTGCATTTGATGATTTTGTTCTGCCATCAAAGAAATATGCTGATGTCATCATCCCCCGAGGAGGTGATAATCATGTTGCGATTGATTTGATTGTGCAACATATCCGCACTAAGCTTGGTGAGCATGACCTCTGCAAAATATATCCCAATGTGTATGTCATCCAGTCAACATTTCAGGTATATCTCATGCTTTATCTCTATCCTATTTCTTTTATAACTTGTTTGATCTCGTAGAGTAACACATTTATGGTATCAGCATTGCTCGCTGCTAGCAAGCATAGAACTGTTCCTCTGTGCTATATTCATGTGCAGCTCTTTCATGTGCCATTTACCCTAAAATGTTCTGGTAAATCATCAGTGTTCCATGGTGAGAGAAATTTGCCACACTTATTGTAGTTAGAGCTTCATGATTGGCAAAAATGATGGCACTTTTATACTTGAAGTGTATGGTCCTTTATTTTTAACTTTAATTATTTCATATTTAAGACTTATTGTGCAGATTAGAGGAATGCATACTTTGATTAGAGACAGGGATATTTCTAAGCATGATTTTGTCTTCTATTCAGATCGGCTTATTCGTCTGGTACCTTCTATTATAACTTATATATGAACTGTGTTTTTTTTTTTTTTATTGTGAGTGTTTTTCGAATGCGAAATATAACTGATTTTGTTGCATTTGATTTAGGTGGTGGAGCATGGTCTTGGACATTTGCCTTTCACCGAGAAGCAAGTAATAACGCCAACAGGTAAGGAAACTCCCAGTTCTCCTTTCTGATTATTTGCAATTGAGAGACGTCTGAAAAGAAAATGGTGAATTTTTGTTCATCTTAAGATGTCTCATCATTGAAACAGTTAATATTTGCTTACGTTTGAAACTGGCTGATATTTCTTTCCAGCATCGATATATACTGGGGTTGATTTTTGCAAAAAGTTGTGTGGTGTTTCCATTATTAGAAGGTGAGCTTTCAATCAGGTATTGATTTGGTTAGTTTTTGTTATTTTACAGCGGACCTTGTTTAGTCAAAATGGGGGGTATTGGGCGATCTACTATTAGGTATGATAAAATAATGATGAATCTTAGCTCAGTTGTTTTTATTCTGCATTTACTAACAAGTTTTTCTCCTTTTTTTTTTTTTTAATTACAGTGGTGAAAGCATGGAAAATGCATTACGTGCATGTTGCAAAGGAATAAAAATTGGCAAAATTCTGATTCACCGTGATGGAGATGATGGGAAACAGGTCAGAAATGTTCTTTGGATCTTTATGCGGTTAGGTACTGCATATAAATCAATCTTAGCCAATAATATGCTTTCTTGAAAACATTTCAGCTTATCTATGAGAAGCTTCCCAAGGATATTTCCGAACGACATGTCCTCCTTCTGGATCCGGTTCTTGGTACAGGTAAGCTTGTTCCTCTTTTAGAAGCTACTTTATGCACCATTTTTCATTCCTGATGTTGTCATTGAATTGCAAGAAAGACCAAGGAAAAGAAGGTTGTCTTGAATTTTTTCTGGTTAATGAATCAGATTAAGTGGAGAATTATTCAACTTTTTCTTGTAGGGAATTCTGCGAACCAGGCCATTGAACTACTGATACAGAAAGGAGTTCCGGAATCTCACATTATATTCCTGAACCTCATCTCTGTAAGTTTTTAACGTTGTTGACTGCGAAATTTGGATGCAACTACTACTTTGCAATCCTTCCTACGTATTGATCCCAAACCTAATTTTCTTTTCCTCAGGCGCCTGAAGGAATCCATTGTGTTTGCAAACGGTTCCCATCCTTGAAAATCGTCACTTCAGAGATTGATGTTGCACTAAATGAGGAATTCCGTGTTATACCAGGGATGGGTGAGTTTGGGGATCGTTACTTTGGCACTGATGACTAATCCACCATTGTTGGCCAAGTTCCAACTAACCAGGTATCATATGGAACCGGTTGCTTGAATATGTAACATTCCAAAGTACATGTAGAAGGTATTGGGTAGGATGATGGGGAGAAAAGTCCGTAGATGAGTTCCAGATCATTTTACTTCGTTATCTTGTTGCCTTTAAATGCTCTGATCCGCGAACTTGCAGTGAAGTCGTAAAACATTATGACTACCAAATCTATGCAGTTGATTTTAGACAATTCCTGCTATGATAGTTTCCCTTTAGGGTTAATTACACTATCCCCTGATTGATATAAATATAAATTTTAAATCATAATTTGAATGCTGCAATTAACCTTTTATTTGATGAACTTGAATGACCAAATTTGTTAAGATTTAATCATTGCATTCAATAAATATCGGATTCTAACATTTTTAATCTCTATCCTTAATCAAGATTTTCTTTATTTTAGAAAAGTTAATTAATTCCTCACACTTTTTAACTCTACAATATCTCCCGCGTTGTTTATTATTATTATTATTATTATTATTATTATTATTATTATTATTATTATTATAAATTTAAAATACAAATGTGTGTCTAAAAATAACATACAATAAATAATAAAATATATAGTTTGAAAATAACTAATAAATCTATGCTATTTTAAGTGTTTTATTGGGTTGGTGTCACCCTCAATCGGATCACCAACTCGATTAGTAAAATTATAAAAATACCCTTTTGTGATTTAATTAAGTTAAATTATTCAAAAGTATTTTAGCCTTTTTCATTTTAACAAAAATCAATAAAAACATATCTATAATAGGATTTAAACTTGTGCCGATTAGTTTAGAAAAATTTTAAATTTACTAATCAACCAATTTATTATGCGTCTTATTGAATTGGTGTCACCTTTAACAAGATCACTTACTCAGTTAAGAAATTTTAGAAATATACTTTCGTAATTAAAATAAATTATATTATTCGAGGGTAATTTAATATTTTTATTTTTAAAAAATCAATAAAAATATGTATGTGGAGGGATTTGAACTCGAATCAATTGCATTAGTAAAGCCTTTAATTTATTACTTGATTAAAGTTTATTTTAATAGAAATTCTATCACATACGTATGCGTGAAGAAACCATAAATATAAAACACAAATGTGTATTTAAAAATAGCATACAATAAATAATGAAATATTAGCCTTGAAACTAAGTAATGATAATAACACATGAAATACGTACGATACTAAAAATAAAAAAAATTAGATTAAAATCTCTTATGACATGCAACACATCTTCTAAAGTGTGACCACAAACTCCACATGCTGAACTATGACCCAAGCCTCGACGGACTTTTTCTGTGTTGGTGAGTAATTTCTGCTTGAGCACTAGCCAGATAAAAAATCTAACTCTTTGGGGGCCTTTGAACTTCCAAGGGATCTTCCAGATATCTTACTTCTTTTTCCAAGAACCTTCCTGGATTTTGCCATGTGCACTTTTAACAAAGAAGGAACCGGTCCTGGTTCCTCCTAATATAATCCTGTCAACTCTTGCTACCAAATGAGGTGGAGGTATCCTAATAATCTTTTGAATGACAGTCTCAGGCATAGAGCCGAAACAAATCAAGGTTCCAAGTACCATTGTCAACCATCATATTTGTAAGCAAGTAGTCCAAATCAAGACTAGCATGATCGGGAATCAGATTAGCGAGTAAAACGAAATTTAACAATTAAGCTAGGGTAAGCTACTTAGGGGCGGAGCCATGTAAAGGGCCAAAGGGGCATGTTTAAATTTTTTTTTTCAATTTAGTCCTTTGTAAATATTCTATGACCCTCCTAAAAATATAAATAGGCCCCCTAAGGTTTAAGATTTTTGTAATTTTCCCCTTTGTTTATATATATTATAGCCCTCCTAAAAATATAAGTAAGCCCCTTTGATATTTTTATAGCATTAAAAATAATATTAAAAAATTTATTCTTGATAAAAATAAAGAGAAAATCTTCTTGAAGAAGCTAAATTACTCATGATCACTTTTGAATGATATTTTTGTTAAATAATAAAAATTAATGCTTATTTAATATTTTACTTAAAATATTAATATTTTATAATCAATATAATAATATATATAAAAAGAAAAAAAAAGATGAAGAGACTTTTATCATCTTTCTTCTTCATATTGGTGCCTAGCAAGAAAAGAAAAAAAATTCTTCATCATTTTTTCTCCAAATTTTAATTATAAGATATGTTTTTCTTCAAACTTTTCAGAGATTTTGAAGATTTGAAGCTTGTTTTACATATATATAACGATAGTTTTTTTTTATCAAGCGTATTAAAAGTTGCCATTAAAGGATATTAATGGAAGCTTATAAAATTAAGTGAAATGTGTATGTTTTTGGATGGAAAATGATTAGGAGATGGTTTCTAACTTGTTAGAAGTGTAAAAATGAAATTAAATAGCTAAATAATGTTATAGTAAGTTTCGGCCAAAGTGAAGAGGAGGAAGAAAACGTTGGTCACTTTGCTTAAACTTATGTCAAATGATAGCTTGTCAAGTAGTGAGCATTCTAGTGAAAACTGAATAAAAAATATTTAACCGAGTCGAAAGTTATGTGAATTTCGGATCAGGAAAGTTAAGTGGTCAACTTGACAAATCATGTATATACAAGCTTGTCATTAGTAGTTGATTTACTATATCTAACTATATTAATTTTATTTTTATGATTTTTGAATGATTTAATTAGTATTTAAAATATTATGTTTCCAATTGAAATATGATTTCAATTATAAAATTAGTAAATTTTTTATTTTAAGTTGAATTTGAATATTATGATTTCGAATGGTTGAACAAGCACAAGCATGAGTATGTTTGATTAAAAGTAAAAATTTTATATTATGCAATTTATGATTTGAATATGAAATGAAATTGAAATGAGAATGATATGAAAATGGAAATGAAACGAAATGGATGTTACAACTATTTTATTTTTTTATAATTTTATAAAATTAAAGGTCGATTGAAGGTAAAGACAATTGATACTTTTTGTAAGAGGAAAAGTAATGATACTTATGATGCTAGTCGACCAGTCTAAATGTCCAAGACTTGAAAATGAAGATCATCCAAATCTTTCTTTTGATATTAATAATCTCGAGTGAGGTCAGGGATTGCGTCATCAAATATAGGAATACCCTGTTAATCAATGAGATGAAACCATTCGAGCATATTTAGAAATGGAGTCATATCAAATACATTTGTCTGAGTACCCACTTTCTGGTGACAAGCATCCCCGAAGATTTCAGTCTTCTTGGTTTTGCAAATTTCCTTGGTTGGAGTATTCCCCTACTATAGATGTAACATATTGTTTCTCATGCTATCTTTTCTCAAAATATATTGTTCATCATGGAATGGATGCATTCATTGTTAAAGGTTTTAATAATTGGAAAATAGTTATTGATGGAAAAATCTGTGTTTTCTTGAATCATTTTGGCCAAGATCCATGCTCTCTACATAATAATGCTGAGAAAAGTTGTCAAGATTTGTTAAATCAATCTCGGCACATTGACAATGTTATCAATGCACAAAGTGTAACATCCCTAACCCGAATCCGTCACCGGAATAGGACTACAAAGTATTACCAGAGTTTACAAATCAAACAGACAGAAAATGCGAACATTTCATATCATATAGCATTCATGTCAAAAACCAATAAAAAATCATACATATTGTCCATTATACGAGCCCTCAAGGCCCCAAATTACGCATTAGAAACAAATCAGGACTAAATCAGAAACTTAGAAAATTTTTCAGAAACATTTAAAATTTTCAACACTGCAGAGGTCACACGGCCGTGTGGCTAAGCCGTATAACTCATACAGTCAAGAGACACGCCCGCGTGCTAGGCCATGTGAACATACTGACTTGCAAATCTTTACAAGCTACAGGGGACACATAGTTGTGTCACCTAGTCATGTGTCAGACACGGTTGACACACACACTCGTGTTTCTGCCCGTGTGGACGAAAATAGGTTATTTTACAAGCGATTTTTCTCACCCAACAAGGCATGTACATACAGTTAACATTGTGCATATAAACAAGCCATATTATGGTATCCAAAACAAGTAAAATCAATCCTTAAACATGTAGTATATTCACATACAACCAATATGCCCTTAGGCACCTCAAATGACAAATATAAACATGTTTAACCATGTAATCCATGTAACCAAGTAATCAACTAAGTTTTATGTCTAATTGCATTAATACACAACATGTAAATCATTTACTAAAACTTACCATTTGGTATCAATTGTACCTGTAACAACTCAATTTCAGTGAAATCGGAACAATGGTTACGGGACTACAAATCCAAGCCGAAAATAAAATTTATTTTAATTTTATTACATGGTTCATTTTATGTTAGAAATTTCATGTGAAAATTTTGATAAGAAAATTTTACTGATTATGTGTTTAATTACGGGAAGGTCCAAATTGCATAAAATGCAAAAGTTGAATTTTAGTAGCTAGAAGGATTAAATAGTTATGGAATTCAAAACTTGAGGTCCTTATATGGTAATTAGACCGTTAAAGAAAAGTATGTAGGTATTTTTTGGTGACTCATCCATGGAAATTTAGAAAAAGTTCAAGGACTAAATTGGAAATTAAATTAATTAAATTAATTAAAAGATGATAAAAGAAATATCATATTATTTTATTTCATCTTCATCCCCAAAATACATGGAAATCCTAGGAGAGAGAGAAGAAACTTTCTTGGCTTAATTGGGTAAGTTTTCTTATCTCGTTTTTAGTAATTTTGATATTTTTGAAACTGGGATAGCTTAATCTATCTATTTGGGGGGATCAATTTGAAAAGTTATCAAAGTATGGAAATTATTTCATGGATGAATATGCTAAAAATTTAAAATTTATGGTAGAAAATGAAAGATTGTTGATAGATAAACAACTTTTACAAAGTGATATTTGATGAAAACATGATTTAAGGACTAAAATGTAAAGCTGTGAAAATTGAAGAAAAATTCCAAATTTTATAGATACGTGCTGTAAATTTTATAGTGAAATTTTGGTTAGGCTTGGAATAGGGAGTAAATTGCATAAATTTCATTTTTCGAGTCTAGAGATGAAATTGGAATTTATGGAAAAGTTAGGGGCAAAATGGTAATTTTGCCTAGGATGTAAATTGATCCCACTTGAATGTGAAATTGATAAATTGATGAATAAATTCATTTATATAGATCCGGATAACACAAATTCGAAGCTAGATCGAGGAAAAGAGAAAGTTTCGGATTAGTAAAGTTATATACGCGAACAAGTGTCGAGGTAAGTTCGTGTAACTTTATTGAGCTTATAAATATGATAAATTGAATGCTGTGTTGTATGGAATGTGTTTTATATTTATGTGAGTTAATTTGAATGTTATAACATAAGAAATGGTTACATGCTTGAGATTGTTTGAAAAGGGTTAAATTTCGTTTGAATATTGGATTTCGATGGATAAACGAAATTTCCCTACTGAATGAGGTCCTGCATTGTTGCTAACAGGGTTTAGCCTGGACTGGTAATCCTGATATAATCTCTCTTGAGCATATGTTACAATTAGGATTTAGCCTGGACTGATAATCCTAATTGAGCTCTTCTAAGCATATATTACAAAAAGGATTTAGCCTGGACTGGTAATCCTGTTATATGTTATGCGGCTCGAGAGTGTGCTTTCCAATTAAGTGCCCTAATGGGTACCCCTGAATATGAATTGGCAGGTTATTAAATTGTACCCCTTGAGTGTACTGTTTGAATATCCATCGGAATTTCAATGATTCAACGGTTAAAAATACTTGACATGATATGAGAATTATGAGACGAAATAAATGATGTCTTGAAAGAATATAGTATGATGAGATCATCTATGCTTACTTGGTGCTTATGTGAACATTTATATAACTAACTTGTTTGATTGAGTGTATGTGTATAGGTAAATTTGCCAAATTGATGAAAAGGCATGTTATTGAATACTTAATATTAATAAATGTAAATTAGTAAGTTTCGATTCTGTTATACGAACTTACTAAGCATGTAATGCTTATTTAGTTTTATTTTCCCTATTTTATAGTGCTCGGAAGCTCGCAAAGGTTGGAGATCAGTTGGAGCATCATCACACTATCTACTAGCTTATTTTGGGTATATATAGTAAAAATCATTTTGATAATGGCATGTATAGGATACTTGGCCATTAGTGACTTGAAAATGATGTTTGTAACCTAGCCATTGGAATGGCTAGTAATGATATGTTTTGGTACTTATAAAGCATAATGTCATGATAAACACTTATGTGTTAAGTATAAATGTCCAAATGATGTTCAATGTTTAGGTTAAACAAATGTAAGAATTTAAATATGTATGGATGATATGTTATATTATATTAGATGTTAGAAATTTGTTTAAAATCAATGCTTGGATTGGTTGGCATTTGGATGTAAGTTTTGGTGCAAGATAATGGTAAAATTTTGGGTGAGAAATAAAGCTAGAAATGTCTTTATTTTGTCCACATGGGAAGACACACAGGCATGTGCCTAGACTGTGTGTGACACACGGCCTGGTACATGGGCGTGTGGTTAGGCCGTATGTCCCCTACATGTAACACCCCGAATTTTGGGGTAGAAGTTTTGGGGTTCAGCAATTAGGGTCACAGGAAAGGGTGCACATATATGTTTAGTTATGCACCGTAGTGGCAAGAATGGACCTGCTGGTCTAGTGGTTAAGTGGAGTGTTAGTGTGTTGGAGGTTCTGGGTTCGAGTCCTACTTTGAGCATTTTGGAGAAATGTTGTTATTTTGTTTGTGTAGTTATTATTTTACATTTTCGTTATTATTATATTTTATTTTATTGGGGTATTTTTTTATTTTTACTTTTTTGGGTCGTTTCACGTTCTTTCTTTTTCCCTTCTCTGTTCTTTGTTTTTCCACTTATTTTGTTTTCTAAATTTTTCTCAAACGATTACTTTGTGGATTCGAGAATTTTGTGCCTCTGTCGTCTTCTTCGATCGCAAATAAGTGTGGGATTCAAACTGTTACTACACTGTTTTACTTTTCTTTGGAAAGTTATGTTCGGTTTTTTTTTATTGTAGGCTAACCATTGATTTTTGGTTGTTAGTCAATGAAAGTGATAAGAAATCATCACTTTCTAAAGTACTTTGATAAGGCAAAGGTTAGGGACTATTACGACGGCTCAAATGACGGTTTTGGGACTGATTTGGGGTGGACGTGTGCCGTGGCACACGGCCGTGTGGATTTGGGATTTAAGGTTCTAGCTAATTTTGGTGCCACACGGCCGTATGGCTTGCTGGGGGTTTTTGTCAGAAATCACACAGTCGTGTCCTTTGATCCACACGGGGGTGTGAGTTTGGGAATTAGGGATTTGACATTTGGGGTCACACGGCCATGTGACTGATTGGGAATAAGGGTTTCCACACGGGCGTGTGCTGTGGAACACATGGCCGTGTCGGGTGGCCACACAGACGTGTGAGACCCTTACAGGGCCGTGTCTGCTCTGCACTTGATTTTGGGAAAATTGGACAGTGTCTTACACGGCCTGATCACATGGTCGTGCCTCTACACCATAAGGGTGTGTGTCTCTGTCACACGGCCGTGTGCTACCCTTCACACGGGCGTTTGGACCCCTATACGGCCTGGAGTGCTCTACACAGCCGGAGCACACGGACGTATGACCCTATCTCGCCAAGCATTGGTTTAGGCCAAATGTACGTGCAAATGTGACTCTGTGTGTTCCAACCCTCGACTGAGTTTTACTGAGGGTAATTATGACTCTGATCTAGACTTGATATGTGTGTCATTTGCGGTTGGTTGTGTGATGAGCTTGATACTGAATTCGAGTTATGAGTGTGCACTTGTTTGATTCTGTACTGTCTGACTGGGTGTGAGTGGTTGCTTCTGATCTAAATGTCTGGAACTGGTATTCTAAGTTGGTGCGTCTGCATACATACATCTGCATACAAAGCTTTTGGGTTGGATGTTGAAGAGAATGGAGATTAACGATTTGGCAGTTTATCTGCATACAGATAGCCCTAATACCCAGAGGGTCGTGGGAGGTCCCAATACCCTGAGAGTCATGTACATTACTGATAACGTTATAGCGGTTTACCGCCTAGACACTGTACTGTATGTACGTTAGCTACGCTATGTCCCATTATCTGATTTAGCAGTTATACTGCACGTCTGTACCGCGGTTTACCG
Source organism: Gossypium hirsutum (assembly GCF_007990345.1). Classification (NCBI taxonomy): domain Eukaryota; kingdom Viridiplantae; phylum Streptophyta; class Magnoliopsida; order Malvales; family Malvaceae; genus Gossypium; species Gossypium hirsutum. Next base: position 16,283,817 of record NC_053432.1, read on the forward strand.
TATTTCACAATACAGCTTATATGCTAGCTTTGCTGCGTAATATATCTAATTTGGCAGTTCATACTACATGCCTATACTGCGGTTCTCTGCATGGCACTGTACGGCTTACTGATAGCCCTAATACCCAGAGGGTCGTGGGCGGTCCTAATTCCCTGAGGGTCAAGGACAATGCAGATGATCATCGTTTCCGGGCAACCCGGGATGACATCCTTTGGAGTATAAGGTTGGATGGGCTTTTCAGGGTCCTACTAGGAGTGCAGGGATGCGTGGGTTGATTAAATCCCCATAGGATGTATAGGGTTGGACGGAGTTGGTGTGTTGGCTGGATGGGTGGGTTATTTTATAACTCATTTTACACTCATATGCTTCTGCGCAATTCTGTGACTGAAATATTTGACTGTCTGATTGACTGAAAAGTCTGATTGTACTATTCGACTGAAAGGCACTCGTGCCTAAGGGAACCTTGTGTGATGGGCTAAGGCCCAAACTGATTCTGGAAAGGGCTTAGGCCAAGTTTGTGACTATTGGGTATTACTGTTATTGTGTTTGTCAGAGCCATACGACTGTAAAGTTACATATGGTCTGCACTTGTTTTAGACGTTCTGTAAGTATGTTCCTCTGTTGAACTGTTCATAGATTACTGTATTGGTATCTGTTTCTGTCTCTGTAGTTAGATAGTTATGATCTCACACTAAGCTCGAGTAGCTCACCCCCTCTTCTGTTTCCCCTTTCAAGTACACTTCGGAATTTGGATGCTGGACTCAGTAGGCAGAGGACTCAGGCAGTCTAAAAGGGAACTAAATTATAAGTTGTGTTTCAGTTTAAATTTGATATTCAGTTTGGAATGTAAGGATTTTAATATTGTGGTACAAACTCTGTTTAAAAGATTTAAACTGTTTTAAGACATACCTACTTATTATCCTAGTTTTAAATACTTTGATATTAATGTTTTCGGAAATGGAATTAAGGTTGATTGGTTTTATAAGATTTTCTCACGATCACTTCGATGATCAATGTAGCATTCCAAATTCTATCTAGACTTCTAGGCCAGGTTTGGGGTGTCACACCGCATCTTAAATTTGAGAAAACAGAATGCTCAAAATTGAGTACACGAGCAGAGACATGGACATGTGTCTCAACCGTGTGTGCGACACGGCCTGGAACACGGGCGTGTGTCTTGGCCGTGTGAAACCTGCACCTAATTTTGAAAAATTAAATTAACCACATGGCCTAGCACACGAGCGTGTGGCTGGCCGTGTGGCACAAGTCAGAGAATTACACGGGGTCGAATAGGCCTACAGCACGGGTGTGCCCTAGGGTCACACGGGCGTGTCCCTTGGACCACACGGGCGTGTGAACCTTGTGACTTGTAAATTTTTTGGAATTTCACGAAAAATTTTTAGAGTTCTCAGTTTGATTTTAAAGCTCATATTGGGCATCGAGGGTCCATTTAAGGGATGTTATGAATAATCTCAAGAAATGAATAGTGGCTGTTATGAATTATCTGTAAATGTTCTGAAAACTCTGGTAACACTCCGCAACCCTGTTCTGGCTTTGGATTCGAGTTTAGGGGTGTTACAGTACCACTTATTTAATAGCATCACATACATTATACTTGTTATAGCATAGTACCAATTCACACGAAGTTATAAAACATACCTCATATGCATGTTCAACTACTATTTTACCTTTCATCATTCAACCACAAATCATTCCACACTTCAACATTATAAGGCAAATTATACACATACTAAAATACCAAAACATAAGCCAAAACAAGTGGCTAATCTCAACAAAACATATATAGGCCAAGATTAGCCAAAATAACCTATACATGCCATTATAACCAAAATCAAAACATCTAAAAGTACCGATAGAACCGATGGATAGTTTGGTATAACTCTGACAAGCTTCCAACCCGATCGAGCTTCTGATAATCTGTAAAGTAAGGGATAAACAACTACGTAAACAATGAATGCTTAGTAAGCTCGTACAAATTTTAAACATAATATTCCAATTCAATAATAAACTTTATGTGTTAAATATAAAGCTATACCAATGCCTTAAGATTTATCAACTACATAACCAGGAACTCATAAATGAGTAAATCTATCAACATCATATATATATTCATTTCTAACTTAATAGAATTTTATAAACATTATACACCATCATTAACCTTTTCATAGAACTATGAATTACTTCATTTACTTACTTTCCATTCCATTTAGTAAGCATAAACTTAAATAACAACAGCAACTCACTTATTAGTATATCTATTCACACCATAGACAAGTTCATCCATAACATAGTAATTTCTCATATATAAGTACATCATTCAATTCATCAATCCCTTTTTAAACATATGACATTTTAATAATGAACTTACCGTTTCATTTCCTTTTCTTACCTGTTTCATTTGTATTGTAATATCCTGATTTTGGGCCTAGTCGGAATGGTGGCTTCAAGACCACAAATCTGAGATAGAAATAATTATTTTATAATTATTTTGTGGTCTATGATATGATTGCATGATTGTGTGAAAATTTCATGAAGAAATTCTATGCATAAAGTGCTTAATTTGAAGTTAGGGACTAAATTGAATAAATTGTAAAACTTGTGTTTTAGAAGAATTTTGCATAAAATTGAATTATATTATTAATTAGAGGTCCTTAAAAAGTAATTTGACCAATTTCTAAAAAAATTGGACAAAAATGGGCTTGGAAGGGTAAAAATTTAAAGAATAGTAAAAAGGGCATTTTGGTCATTTAGGGGTAAAATGAATTAAAAGACAAATTTTAAAACCCAAATGTGTCCATATTCAACCCCATGGCCAAATATAGCAAGGAGAAACCATGGATAGGGTTCTTCAAGCTTCCAAGCTCGATTGTAAGTCCGTTCTAGCCTCGTTTTTAATGTTTTTTACGTTTTTGGAGTCCCAATAACTTGATTTAGCTTATGCTAGCTATAATTCAACCTAGGGTTCATAATTGGAAAAATACCCATAGGTGAAATTTTTGTATTTTGGTGTTTTATGATAGAATATGAGGTTTTAAATTATGTTAGACAACTTGTGCTACTCAGTTTTAAGTGAAAATGAGTAAAAGGGCTTAATCGGTAAAAATACCTAATAGTCATAAGTACATGTTAGAGTGAGAATTTGATGTTGCTATAGAAGGAAAAAACGATTAGCATGTCATAAAACATAAGAAAATAGGCTGAAGTTTAATTTACGAGCTTTGGGGAAAAAGTGTAAATATGCAAAAGTTAGGGGCAAAACTATAATTTTTCCAAAATATGATTTTGAGTCAATTTGAATAATGTGAGTCCTAATTAGACTATATTTTAAATGATAGAGCAAGGAAAATTGAAATTCAGGCTAAAATGGGGAAAATACCAAGTTGTGGACGAAATGGTAAAAGTAGCCATTTTCGTATACGAGGTAAGTTCATATGTAAATGTTGGTAACATAGTTATTATTTTAAATGTTTTAATGTTATTTAAATGATATGATAATTATTATGAAATATTATACTTGTGATAATTGTTTGATAATATGTCAAATTATGTGATATACTTGGAAAATGTGAAATACTATCGAGTATCGGTATCGGCATTCCGTAGAAGATGGTTGAGACACATGATTGGGAAAAAGGTCCCGTTGAACCTTAGGAATGGATTAGGATACAAGTGACATGTCACTGGGATATTTGGGCATCCGAACTTGTTGAGTTGAGTCCGAGTTCACTTATGGATGCGAATGTCCGAACTTGTTGAGTTGAGTCCGAGTTCGTGAGATGTAACTAAGCATCTGAGCTCATTGAGTTGAGTTTGAGTTCGCTTATGGGCGGGTTACATGGTAGCTTGGCTACATATGTGGCACTTATGTGCAAACTTTCCATGTATATCCGAATTATATTCCGATGTGTTCAACGGGTAAAGTTCTACTCAAATGGAGGAATACTCGAGATGAAAGGGACGTATTGGTAAGTGTTGTGAAATGGATACTTTGAACAGGTATGTACTTAACCCTCGGGTTGAAAACTCAATATAACAACAATATGGTAAGATGATAAATGAAAATATGATATGAATGTCTTGGTGATGATTATGCAAATGATGTTTTATGTTTGCTTATATGGTTATGTTACTTGCTATTTGCATGTGAACTTACTAAGCATTTATGCTTACTCCATCCTTTTCGTTCCTTGTAGTTTTGAAAAGCCAGCTCGGAAATCGGGAACGGTCGGAGGCTCGCTCACACTATCCGTATACCATCTTGGCATAATGGCTTGTATATTTTGGGTATGGCATGTATAGCATTATAATCATTTTGTATATATGGTCTTATGATATGGTTATTGAGTGGTATGGAAATGCTTGGTAATGATTAGCCATTGGAATGGCTAATCATGATCATATTTGGTGTTATGTATGTCAAATTGCTAGCTAATCAATGGAAACCATGAAATAGATAAAATTTACCATAAAATAGATTCAGATAGTAGTAGTGACGTAAATTTGAAAAATCACTAAAAATATTAGAAATGGAATTAAATGATAAATAAGTTATGGAATCGAAGCTTGATGAGTCTATTTTCATATGGAAGAAAAAAAATAGGTATATAAGTTATATTTTGTGAGATATTTAAGTTTTGGTGGAACAGGGTTAGAGTGATCTCTGTATCCTCTGTTTTGACTTTAAAAATTCACTATAAATTGTACAAAAACAATTAGGAGTTTTATTTTTATGTATGAAATCCTTATTAAATCTAGTTTTATAAAAAATAAACAGTATAGTCATTGAAACTCTGTACAGGGAGATATCTGATTCGTAATACACAGGAGTCAGAGTAGTCGAACCCTGAAACAGGGGAGGGTTTAACTAATAAACTGTACTAATTGGCCAGACCAAAAATTCTAGAAAAAATTTAGTAGATAGATATATGAGTCTAGTTTCAGGAAAAATTTACATAATTGGATTTCGAATTTCGGAACTCGAGATATGAATTTTTAAGTGACTATAATGCAGATTGCCAGCTTGTCTGGAAGTTTTAAAAATAAATTGTTTGAGCTGTTAAATTGATAAATTGTTTAGTAACACCTCAAGCTCGACTCTGGTGACGGTCTCGGGCTTGAGGGCGTTACATGTATAATACCAAACATAAGCATAAACATCAATCACGATATCAAGTTTGACATAAGCCTAATCACCATCATCAATACACAAGTTAACGCATTTTAAGTATACAACTCATTTGGAGTCAATCACATAATAAACCATTTTATAAGAAAATTCACCTTTTGAATCATACCAGCTTTTCATGAACATAAGCATATTCCTATTTTTGTCAATTATCATTTCATTGTATATCATTAATATTAAACATGATATAATGTAACCATAAGCTTTGCATAAACCTAAGCATTATCCACAATCTCAACTATTGAATTCATTTATGTTCAGATAAATATTCAATAAATAACAAATCTTTCAAAATTCATTAAACAGACCACCTTACCGAGATTTTCCATTCGAAGAATGACTTACGGATAAGAGTACATCATCAACAGAAGCTCATAGAGCTGATTCAGAAGCTCGTGAGAGCTGAACAGAAGCTCGTGAGAGCCGAATAGAAGCTCGTGAGAGTTGAACAGAAGCTTGTAAGAACTGATCTACCCAAATCACTCCAAACAGAAAGTAAAACACGAGAGTTCACAACACATGCTAAACCTCGATTTACTTGGGTAATATGCCGATATCTCCCTCCAATACCATCTCCACTCCCCCGTCATACACCAAATCACGAATGTACTCAAATCTCGTGTTCAATCTAAATTGAGTATTAAATTCGATAATATATTTCCAAAAATAATTCAATTCTAACAATAGAACATATATATAATACCAATCATCAATTTATACAAATGTTAAATTTTAACCGTATAAACTTACCTAGTTAAATTGCAGAAATGTCAAAGTACATGGGTATTTTGGTAATTTTTCACTCTCCTTGATTTTCCACCCGACTTTGATCTAAATTAATAATTTAATTCAATATATTAATTTATACAATAAAACAATTCATTTCATGCAATTTGGTCATTTTTGACATTTTTACAAAATTACCCCTGAAGTTTTACTTTTATTCAATTTAGTCACTGAGCCCAAAACATGCCAATTGTAACATCCCAAAATAGGGCCTAAACGGAATAGTGATTGCAAAACCACAAATCCGAGGTAGAAAAATTTATTTTATTATTATTTTGAGGTGGTATGATTGCATGATTGTGTGAAAATTTCGTGATGAAATTCTATGTATAAAGTGCTTAAGTTGAGGTTAGGGACTAAATCGAATAATTTGCAAAACTTACATTCTAGAAGTTTTTAGTATGAAATTGCTTTGGAATATTAATTAGGAGGGTTTAAATAACAATTTGACCAATTTTAAGTTCATGGACAAAAATTAGGACATGGAAGGAATTTTTGAAAGTTTAGTAAGGAGGGGCAATTTGGTCATTTGGATATTAAATGAATTAAAAAGGGAAAAATAACACAAAAATGGTCATCTTCTCAATTAGTTTCTGTCGATTTTTGCTCTCCTCCATAAATGGGTTTCTTCAACTTTCAAGCCTCATAGTAAGTGATTCTAAGCCCTGTTTTTAATTATCTTTACGTTTTTGGAGTCCCGGTAACTTGATTAAGCTTATTCTAGCAATAATTCAACCTAGGGTTCATATTTGGAAAAATACCCATAGCTGAAATTTGTGTATTTTGGTGTTTTATGATAGAATATGAGGTTTTAAATTATGTTAAACAACTTATGCTACTCGGTTTTAAGTGAAAACGAGTAAAAGGGCTTAAATCGGAAAAAAAATACCAATAGTCATAAGTATATGTTAGAGTGTGATTTTGATATTGCCATAGAAGGGAAAAATGATCAGCATGTCATAAAACATAAGAAAATGGGATGAAGTTTAATTTACGAGCCTTGGAGCAAAAGTGCAAATATGTGAAAGTTTAGGGGTAAAAATATAATTTTGCAAAAGTTTGGGTCACGGACTGTTTTAATAAATGTGAATATTAAATAAGTTAAATTTGCTGTTATAGATCAAGAAGAACGAAATTCAGGAGTAGATCGGGGAAAAGAAAAAGTAAAGGACTAAATTGTAAAGTTTAGTCACATTTTGTATCAAGGTAAGTTACAGTAAATAAATGCAATATTCTTTTATTTTACATTATTATTTTCAATATCCAGCATTTATATATTTATGTTATGAAAATGTTTAAAGTCGAATTTAAGGTGAAGTGACAGAGGAAAAGTGTTAGAAAGCCCCGGTTGAACCCTAGGAATGTTAGGATATTAGGGTTGACAGGACAGAACAGAAATGAGCCATGTAAGTCCATATTAGAAATATGACTTTGGAGACAGGATTGAGCCATGTAAGTCCATATTATATATGGCATTGGAGACAGGAAAAATTCATGTAAGTCCATGTCAAAGACATGGCATTGGCAGGATATTGAAAGACAGGAATGACCCTAGTATCCTTAGTATTCCAAGTGGTTCAACGGGTCAGGGTACGAGTTAAATTACAGTGAATTAACAGCAAAGGAAAAGTAGATTATATTTATGAAAAAGGAAAGGTCAGGTAAGAAAGAAGGTAAGGGAATAAAGAAGAAGATAGAAATTGAGAAGTAAAGAAATTTATGATGTTAGATGATATTATGCATAATTATCCATTATGTTGAATGTTGTGATTTATTTGCTTGTAAGCTTACTAAGCCTAGTGCTTAATCTCTTTATTTTCTTCTTCTTATAGTACTTATCTAGCCACTCGGGGATCGAAAGAAACGTCGGAGGCCAATCACACTATCAAAGAAATAACTCGGTATAATTAGACGTTTTGTTTTGGGTATGGCATGTATAGAAACTTAGCTACTTTTGGTATAATATGAACAATGAATGATGTGTAAATACTTGCTGTGATTACCTAATAAAATGGCCGATGATATACATGTTTATTAATATGTATGATTGAATGGTGATTATCACATGAAAATTATGAAAAATGTGAAAGTAACCTAAAAACAGATTCAAGTAACAGAAATGACGTAACTTTGAAAAACCACTAAAAATTGTAGAAACATATTTTAAAGATGAATAATATATGAAATTAAATCTTATTATGTCTATTTTTTTATGGAATAAGCAAAACAAGTAAAGGTATTATATTTTATGAGATATCTGAGTTTCAGTGAAACAGGGTCAGAGCGATTTCTGGATCCCCTATTTCAACTTTAGAAATTCACCATAAATTGTACAAAACTAATTAGAAGTTGTACTTTATATGGTTAGAATCCTATTTTGAGTCTAGTTTTAATAGAAATAAACGGCTTAGTCATATGAATTTTTTACAGGAAGAAACATGGTTCATAGTAAGAAGAGGTCAGTGCAGTCGAGTTTTGAAACAGGGGAAACTTGAACTAATAAACTGTACTAATTGGCCAAGTCAAAAATCTAAAAAAAAAATTAGTAGATAGATATATGAGTCTAGTTTCAGGAAAAATTTACGGAGCTTAATTTCGAGTTTTGAAACTCGAGAAATGAATTTTTAAGTAACCATGACGCAGAAAAATAATTTATTCCGAAAATTAAAATAAGTGGTTTAGAGTTGTTTAAAAGGTAAGATAAGTTTAGTAACACCTCAAGCTTGACTCCGGTGACGGTTTCGGGCGTGGGGGTGTTACACCAATTAACCATTTTTAATGCAAACCCATTCTAGCCAAATATTCATGGCATTCAATACAGCCCATTTTTGCAATAATTTCACAACAGGCACTTATATTTTTACTATTTCAACAGTTTAGTCTCTAATAAAAATTTTATTAAAAATCACTTAATAAAATACTTTTAAATAAAAATTAATATCTAAAATTCATCATTTGACATAAAAAATCACAAGATTCATCAATGACAACATTCAAAATCTTTAACAGTTTCAAAATCGAAAGTACAAACTAACTAGATCTAGTTACAACGATTTCAAAAATATAAAAATTACAAGAAATAGAATCGATTATACTCACATGTAAAGGAATAAAGCCAAAACAGAAACCTCCCCCATAGCTATGGTGTTCGGTGGAAGAAGAAAATGAAATAAAAATGTTTCAATTTCACTTTAATTTATGTTAATTTCCTTTTAATTACAAAATTGCCATTGAATCTATATTATTTTATCATTTCTATTCAAGTTGCCGTCCAACCCTATTAATTAATGCTAAATTACCACATAGGTCTTTCATCATTTAGTTAATAAGCTATTTAATCATCTAAATGTAATAATTACTAAGTTTTGCATCTTTTACAATTTAATCATTTTTCTTTAATTAATTATCAAAATGTTAAAATTTTTCAATGAAACTTTAATATCACCTTAATGACATTTCATAAATATTTATAAAAATATTTACAGCTCAGTTTATAGAAACGAGGTCCCAATACCTCATTTTCTTGAACCACTTGACCTTAAGGTCTTAGCACTTGAACTTAATAAATCGCTTATAAAATAAAAATCACTATATCAAAAACCTTTCCAAGTCACAATTAACTCGTAAATATTAAATATAATATTTACGAACTTACTCATTTGATTTGGTGGCCCTAAAACCACTATTTTCGACTCCACTCAAAAACGGGTTGTTACACAAAGTTTAGATAAAAAAATGTAACTGTTTATGAATCAAGACTTCAATTGATGTTGTTCGATGGTTAAATTTGCAAGGATGTGCTTTTAAAGGTCATAATGAAATATCTAATTCAAGAAATCGAGGTAATTTTCTTGAATTGATTACATTGTTAGCTCCCTATAATGATAAAGTTTCAAAAGTTGTTTTGGACAATACTCCAAAAACTGCTAAATATACTTCTCATATGATCCAAAAGGAGATTTTACATATCTTGCAAATAAAGTGCGTCATAAGATTCATGAAGACATTGGAGATTCTAAATTTTGTATCATTATTGATGAGGCATGTGATGAATCTAAAATGGAGCAAATAGTTATTGTTTTGAGATATGTTGATGAGAAATGACTTATAAAAGAGCGCTTCTTTGATCTTGTACATGTCCAAGATACTGCAACAATAACTTTGAAAGATTAAATATGTGTTGTTCTTTCTCGTCATTGTCTTAATGTTCAAAATATCTGAGGTTAAGGATATGATGGTGCTAGCAGCATGTAGGGTGAATGCAACGGTTTGCAAGCATTGTTTTTAAATGATTGTCCTTATGCATATTATGTTCATTGCTTGGCTTATCGACTCCAGGTAGCATTAATTGTTACTTCTCAAGAGGTAATTCCTATTCATAATTTTTTCTCTGATTTGAACTTCATTATTAATATAACTAGTGCCTCTTGCAAATGCCATGATCAATTACAAGCTGCCTAAGCAATTGAAATTGCAAATATGTTGGTAATTGATGAACTTGAAACTATTAAAGGACTTAACCAATTTGACACTATGAAACGAGCTAGAGAAACCCGTTGGAGCTCTCATTTTAGTTCTGTTTGTAGCTTGATAAGGATGTTTGATGCTACTTATTATGTTCTAGAAAATATTATTGAAAGTAGCTCTAATTGTTCTATCAGCAGGGTCGGGGATGCAGCTGTAGCATATAAGAAGATTACATATTTTGATTTTATTTTTATCTTACATCTAGCAAAAGAGATAATGGGTATTACAGATATTCTTTGTCAACATCTATAACAAAAATCCCAAGATATTAGTCTTAAGCACTAAAACTTTTATACAAAAGTTGAGAGAAGATGGTTGAGACAATTTGTTGGAAGTTGTGAAAGCATTTTGTGAAAAACACAATATTGAGGTTCTTGATATGGATTCTCCATATGTGGTAAAACGTGGTTGTCACCAACATGTTGATTTCAATATGGAGCACCATTATCGAGTTGAGATATTCGATGTTGCTATAGATTCTCAATTTATTGAGCTAAATAGTAGATTTAATGAATGGACAATTGCTCTTCTTACCCTTAGCTCCGCTTTGGATCCTAAGGATGCTTATAAATCCTTCAATATGAATGATATTTGTTGTATTTTGGAAAAATATTATCCTCTTGATTTCACTGAGCAAGAGAAAGTAATCTTGAAGTATCAGCTGCAACATTATAAGTAAAATGTTCCAAATCATCTGAAATTGCAAAATCTATCTGCAATATCTGATCTTTGTCAAGGATTACCAGAGACACATATGTCAAAGGTATATTTTCTTGTTGATAAATTAATTTATTTTCTGTTGACTCTTCCTGTTTCAACCGCAACTACAAAAAGAACATTTTCGGCTGTGAAAATTGTGAAAATAAGGCTTCGCAACAAAATGGAGGATGAGTTTCTTACAGATAATCTTATTGTTTATATTGAGAGAGAGATTGTTGAAACTTTTGATTTAGACTCTATATTTAGTGATTTTATTTCCTTGAAAGAACATCATGCACAATTTTAAGTAATGATACGCTATTTCTTCTTAATTGTTAGAATACTGCTTCTTTTGATTTGATTTTTTATATGCTTAAATCTATTGTCATGTTGGAATACTACTTCTTTTGAATCGATTGTTTATATGTTTAAATCAATTGTTATATTGAAATACTAATTCTTTTAAATAGATTGGTTATATGTTTAAATCGATTGTTACATAGCAACTCTAATGTTAGCTTCCCTCTCCCCCCCAACCCCCAACCTCCAAGATTAACATCCTGGCTCCGCTAATAAAGCTACTATTTTCTATTACTAATAAAGAACTTAAATAATAGTACATATAATTGTTTCTGCTTTCAAATTCACTTTTTTTCTATTACCAATTTTTATTAGTCAATTATAACAAATATAAAACCTACCAAAATTAACAATTAAGCTTACTATTCTCTTTCAACAAAAAAGGAAAGAAATCCCTGATTTCAAATGCCGGATTCCTACCTTTTTGCCAGCAATGAAAAATCTAGAACAATTTATTGAAAATATATGAAAATTTATTAACATTTTAATTGAAAGAATATGAAAATTAATAAGAAAAATGGAAAATTAATGTGCTAAAAATTATTAATATCCATATTATTGCTACCTTGATTCAGTCATCAAGAGCAACATGAAAGGGTCGAGGAGAATTTCAAAGCCGCCGCCGTATTGTCTTATTGTTACATTGTTGATGTTCTTCACCTTCGTTTGCTTGATTTTACATCAGTTTTCTTACAAATCAAACACCCACTCTCTTGTCCACCCACAACATGTAAGAAATATCTTCCCCCATTAGCTTGTTTTAAATGTCAGATTTTTATTTTTATTTTTATTTTTTATGTTTGTTGGTGTTTTAACTTCAGGATTTTGAAAGGAAAACTCTGCTGCAAGCATTAAGGAAAGCTTCAATGGCTGATAGAACAGTAATCCTGACTGTCGTTAACGGAAATTGGGCGAAACCGGCATCAATCCTGGACCTATTCCTCGAAAGCTTTCAAATTGGCGAAGGAACGAAACGCCTTTTAAACCATCTGCTTATCATTGCTGAAGATAGCCAAGCTTTTCAGTACTGCAATTCCAAGCATCCCCATTGTTTCCAACTCAAAAACTTCCCAAAGATACAACCAAGAACCCCAAGGAACCTCATGTTGAGTCCAAGCAGAGTAATTTTATTAACCCAAATTGTAGAATTGGGTTACCATGTTGCTTTCACTGTAAGTTTATAAGTTTTCTGAAAATTGTGATTATTTTAGCTTTTGAGGCAAGTTTAATTCTGGTTTAAGATTGCAGAATGCAGATGTAATGTGGCTGAGGAATCCATTGAGTAAACTTGTGCCTGATATCGAATTGTCAATCGCTTGTGAGCTTTATCTGATGGATGCTGAAACTTATGGTATCAGTGGAGGTGGAGGATTCTTTCATCTCAAAACCAACGAAAGAACTTACCAATTCATGAAAAACCTAAACTTAAAAAGGGTTTTGTACCCTGATTCTGAGCACCAATCCCTCTGCAAAGTTTCCGGGAACAATGGCTTCATCGACCTTATCAGAATTAAAGTTTCATATTTCAGTGAAGTGAATTTTGGTAGGCTGTCTGCCATGTGATTTGAATCAGATATATACCATACAAGCAAACTGCTGTGAAGACATTGATAGCAAGATCCATGATCTGAAGCTTGTTCTTGATGACTGGAGAAAGTTCAAAGAACTGTCTGCAAATAATGCTAGCTCGAAACGGTCGCCTTTATCGTGGAGAGCTCCACAGAAATGTATCGCGTGATTTCAATTCTCAGAAAGCCCCTGGGACAGGTTTTTGGCCCTCATGTAAGCTGTCCAGGTGAATCCAACAAATATGTTTCCGATCTTATAGCTTTTTACGGTAGACAAAATAGTATAGATTCAAACATTTTCCTATTCTAAACATCAAAAACCAAAACTCGATAAAGGTTGGTCAGTTGCCAATCATTGTATGGATTGTAACTTCACATAAATTGATAATTGTCCTGAGACATTACCTCAGTTTTAAGATTACATATCACAAGATGCCGAATATAATCCGACAAACAATGCAAGAAACCATCGATTTCATAAGCACCTACCTAACATGAATTCAATAAACACTAGGACTGAAACTATCCAAGAGATTCGTCAATAATGCTTTAAGCAATATGATTTTCAAGAGTTCGAGAACCGACTAACAGATTAGTTTTATACCTGCCATTGATTCAACAGATTTTACGAGTCTGTCCCATTTAAATTCCAACCAACCTATTTAACTCAACATGAAGCAGCAAGCTCCAATATATTTCTTTCATCGTGTGATCCACCACCAAAGTTGGAGAAGAAGACTCAGGCATACCTAAGAATAAGATTTCACACCTTCCTTTGCAACTCAACGAGTGAATGAGCAAAAAGAAAAACGAAAAACATAAACACAAATTTCAACATATAACTGATACTAACTGCCTTAATAAGGTCAGGAAAATCATAGTGATGTATAAACTGCCTTGAAATCTATTAAGGAATGAACATTTTTACTAAAAACATTTACAGGGTGAGGGTTCAACCAAGAACCAAAGATAAAGATTAGTAACTAAAAAGGCATGGCTAAATGTGATCAATAGGGAAAGTCTGCGTCGGGCATGTCCCAGTTATCTTCGTCATCCCCATCCTTCTTCTTTGACGATTCTTCTTGTTTGCTCGGTTGCGAGTATCTTGCTTGGGGACGCCTGCTCAGAGTGATGAAGAAGACAATCATAGATTATAGCAGAAAACAACATGGAGGATGCTCACCATTCACAAAGTAAGATTTTGACCCTAAACTCAACAAGAACATAAGAACTAAGAAGGGGAGGCTTTACCAAGTTCATCGGAAACTAATAAAAACTATGAATAGACAAGCTATATATCCATTGAGGTTCAATGCTACACCTATCTTAAACACTACTCTATATGCTAAATTTTGATGCCTTAATTATAAGATGATGAAGTTGTCTCCTAAAACCATATACCGGAGATAGATTGACTGAATTCGTATTTAACCATTGTATTTGTAAAATCAAACCAAAACTACAACAAGCTTCAATGTTTTTTTTTTTTGTTCCATTGGCTAACATACAAATATCTAACCAAATAAGCTTGTGATAAGCATTTTAAGTCATAACAAAACTGAATTCACAGTTTCTAGCTTTATTTCTCTTTGCATAAATTCTATTCTCCCCACTTACTCTCCTTCATGCTTCACTAAGGGAACCAAATTTGCCTAAATTTCATATGAATTCTTCACCAAGCTTCAAAGTTTTTTTTTTCTTTGGCTAACATACAAATATCTATCCAAAACAGCTTGTCATCAGCATTTAAGTCATAATTAAACTGAATTCACAATTTCTAGCTCTATTTATCATTGCACCGTTGTTTTTCAAGCTTCACAAAAGAAACCAAATTTGCCTAAATTTCATATGAATTTTTCAGCCTTTCTCTTCTTTTCCCCTCAAATCAAGAACCAATAATACCCACAAAAACCAAAACTTTCAAAGCTAAAACAAAACCTAAATTAAACAAAAATTCAAAAGAAAAAAAAGAGAGGAAGCTACACGTAGGACACGGCAGCCGAAGTTCTTATCTTTTTACCTTCTACGATTACGCTTAGCAGCCTCGCGTGACTTACGTTTCTTCTCATCTTGCTTATTCTCATGGAACCTTCTTCTTTTACATTCTTGAATAACACCAGCTTTCATCACCTCCCTTCTGAACCTGTTAAGCAGCTTTTCTTCAGGTTCATTATCATCCACAATAACCTGAACGTTGTAAGCTGATTTGAAGAAAAGGGTATTCGAATATGCAAGGGAAGGGCATATAACTGATGACAATTCAGTTGATGATGAAGGGGATTGATCCTCTTGAGCTGACAACGAAAGGAGAGTGCTTTTGGGCTTTTGGGATGAGAGTGAAAGGTTGTTGAGAAGAGGCGCTTTGGGCGGCGGCGGTGGTGGTGGTAGAGGAATGGAAGGCAAAAAGGAGGAAAGGAACTTGGAAAGAGAGAGCCAAGTAGCCATTGTTACGGATTGGTGGAGTGTTTGTGGATGGGAATTCTATTGGCTTTGCTTTGATTGTTTTATCATACATCAACATAAGAAGATTAATTTGGGATCATTTTGGATTACTATGTCATCCAAATTGTTTTGGTTCAGCCATCTGGGTCTCAAATTATTAAAGCAGGAGGCTTGATATAGATGAGGTTTGCAAGTTACTTTACCATATCCCCATTTAACAAATATATACATTCGCCACTTTTTTCATGCGACTGTAATGTTAGAAGCTACAAAATTACTTTAACTCGGTTGATATTCAGTACAAGGGATGGGAATTCAAGTTTATAATTTTATTTAAAAGTTGATAATGATATGCGAGTAATTATAAGTATTGTATAAAAATAAATTACACTTATATATTAAGAGAGGAATATAAGGGGAGTAAGTTGGTCGGGACGAAAAGTTAGAGGTTATGAAGAGAGAGAAGTACAGAGGGGAGCAAAGTGGTTGAGGTTGATTCACCCGTTAGGATGAAGAGTCAAAGATTATGAATAGTGGAAGTTAAGAGAATGTAAAGGCTAAAAACTCTTAATAACTCACGTGATGTTTGGTGATCGACAATTTCATGTTTATAATAAAAATTAGACATATGTTCGAATGATTATCCCTAGAATGTGAGTTTACAGTTGACCTCTTAACTTATTGATGACAGATTTATTATTTGAATATTTTTCTGACTTATCACGATGGAGTATAACAAAAATAATAATATTAATGTATTTTAATAAATTTCAATTATTTTTATTATTAACATATTAAATATTTGATATAATCATTATTATTAAACAAATATTTGAGTTAATTCACATGATTTTATCACATTTTGATCAAATCTACCATATAAATACATATAAAAAATTGCTTACATATTAACTTAATATTGTGAAGATGTGTAATTTATAAATTTTTATTCATTATATTGTAAGTATAAATTCTATTGTATTTAGAGGTTGCATATAATTATAAGGCTTGAAATCATGTTAATACTAAATTTTGATATTGATGACCGAAAAGATATTTCAAAAATATATTTATATATAGATAAGTACCTAGTGATATCACACGTGTACGGCTTGTTAAAAAGAGGGAAACATTTACGAAGTACAATTTACAGATTGAGAATGAATTTAAGCTGGAAAGACTAGAGAGCGTAAGAGCAGGCTTTTTCTTATCCTAATAATATAAAAAATTAATTAAGTATTAAAATGAGACAATTAAAAAATTAAATATGAAAATAGACAAAGGCTCTAGTGTGTATCGGTGTTGCCTGACCAACTGGCAACACCACTCCCACTTTTCCTCCAATTATGCCAAAGTCATTATTTAAAAAAAAAATTAGTATTGTGTTAGGCAATGTCAATATATATATTTTAAGTAAAATACCAATATTTCTTCGGATATAGCAGAGTAAAAATATGTATTTTCTAATGATGTTGTGAGTAAAAAAATATATTTAATAGTGTTGTCGTCACGATACTAATAATATTTTTTAATACTTTCTTTATTGTTGGTTAAAAAAACAAAAGAAAAAGTCAAATCTCCCTTTTTCTTTTGTTTTTTTTTTCAATTTTTAGGAATTTTCTATTTAAAATAAAAAGGAGGTTTGGTCCCCCTACCCCACATCACCAGAAGAGGAAAAAAAACACAAAGGGTCGACAAAAAAAATTTTGAGTTCTCAAAAAAAAAAAAGGGTTTAGTACATTTTGAAATAAAATTAATTTTTTTTGGAGTTTTAGGAGGAAAATAAGAATTATTAAGGTATGTTAATTTCTTTTGTAATAATAAATTTAAAAAAAATATTTTTTTTATAATTTTAGATTAGATTTTTGTTTATTTTTAGTTATAACTTTTAACATTATATTTTAAAGATTAAATTTGTAAGGTTTATGGATATATTAAGATAGTTTTAGTATTGTATTTTTTTATTTTGTAATAATAATTTACATTTTTTAATATTAAAAATATAATTTATATTTTACAAAAATTAATATTAAAAAATTTAATTATAAAAATGGGTTAGGAAAAAAATTTATTTTCGTTATTTGTATATTGTTTATTTGTTCAGTCAATGATTAAAATTTTATTGTTTGTGTAGATATCGAAATGAGTTCTTTTATTAGAGCAAATGATCACACAACAATGATGATTAATGTGCCGGTAAAAAATGTTATTTCTTATCCATGGGTATAGTTATAAAATTGCACGTCAATTTTTATTTAATTGGAACATTTTAACTAATGTGCTAATTTAATATGGTCAGGGTGAGTACTGCGTGTTGATGGCATGTGTCCATGGTCCAAACTATCGACCGGACGAACGGGTTATGCCGTACTTGGATGCTGTTGGATTTAGATTAGCGACATTGCTCCGGATGATCGAGTTAAGGGTCGACTTAATATCTGCATTGGTTGAGCAGTGATGCTCGGAGATGCACACATTTCATTTGCCGTGTAGGGATTGCACCATCACCTTGGAAGATGTTGCACTACAACTCAGGCCCCCAATTGATGGTTATGCGATCACAGGTTCAAGTAAAGTGTTTGAACTTGCGACTCTCTGCTATCACTTGCTTGGACGCTTGCCCGGTGATGGTGAAGCTAGATTTATGAGTTTGAAATTTCCCTAGTTGAAGGAAATTTTCGAAACCTTATCGAGTAGTTCTACTAAGTGGGAGAAGATTTGCGCTGCTCGGGCTTATATACTGCAGTTAATAGGGGGTACTTATGTTGGACTCAAATAATAATAAAGTGCACTTGATGTACTTGCCCCTATTGTCTAATTTGGAATATGTTTGTTCGAACGGTTGGGGCTCCACAGTATTAGCAGCGTTGTATTGTGAACTTTGTCGGGCAACAAAGCACGAAACACAATATATAGACGGGTGTCTGATACTACTGTAGTCTTGGGCTATAACACCCTATACCCAACCTGGTCGCCAAGCCCGAATATTGGATGCCACACCACCGTCTCATGCCATATACAATAAGTAAAGTTCATTCTAGACGAAGCATCCTCCATTTTAGTATCCGTATAGGTTTTAAGTCAATTATACTTGTTAGTCATCAAAGTTACATGAAAACCATACATGAAATAGTCTTATAACAATAATTAAACATGCATAAGGTCCATTTAAAAAAATCTCAAAACTGTCACGTAGGTACCGATACTAACACTAAGGTATCAATATTTTCTTTAAGTGGTATCCATACCACCTGGAAAAACAGTACCAAACTTGCATTCTGTTTTTCAATTAAAAGCCAAAGTCTCGAAAACTATCAGTACTTGCCATGAAATATCAATATTTTAACCCTGAGTATCGATACTCGAGCAAAGGTATCGATACCAAATCTCTATTCTGACTCACTGCACATTTCAAAACACAAAGGTATCGATTTTAAAACCCGATTATCAATACCTCTACTCTAGAACTTAAAAATGCAACATACATAAACAATTAATCCATTCCAATTAAGTTCCTAAACATCATACATCAATTATTTCAACAAATAATCATTCAATGACCTAATTAACAGTTCAATATCGCAAAATCGTGTTCAAGAAAGTAGCGACAATTCATGAACCTAAGCATAACAATAACATGTAATCTTTATAAACTGAACCAAAAACTGGCAAAATGTTTAGAAGTTAACATGGCTATAAACAAGTCTACCACATTGCCTTATTCATAGCTCAAGTATCGATTTTTTTTAACATATTTTATAGCTATTTTTTGAAAATTCATTAAAATTTAAGAATTCTTTAACGAAACGTCAAAATAAGTTTAGAAACATTATAATCATGTTAAAAAAAAAGTTGAAAACCACTTTGAAACTACTTTTTTATGCAAAATCTCGAAATCCACCATTAACAACCCAATTTTTGACTTTTATTCAAAACATGCGATTTAATGGCTAAAAACTTGGTTTTAAAGAATAAATAACATTTAAAACTAATGGGAAGATGAATTGTTACCTTAGTTGACGAAAAAATGAATGTTTGATTGAAAACCCGAAAGCTTAACAATGTAGAAAACTAATGTGATCTTGGGTGTTTTCTTGGATTTTATGGAGATATTTGGCTTGGGTGATGATAGAAATCAAAACAATTAAGGTTGAAAAACAAAAAGTGGAAGAGAGGAGCTTTGGGAGGAAGGGACGGTTAAACCATGAAGATGGAGAAGGCTAACGTGAAATTTATAGGTGGGGGATGATATTAGTGTGATTTTTATAATTTGGTTTATTTCTTCATAAAGACACAAAATTTTTACAAATTAGTTCCTAATTCAAAATTGAACTTCTTTAAAACTCTTTTTCGAAAATTGATTTAATTTTCAAAAAATCATAGTAAAAAACATTACTAATAAACCATGTCAAAAAATTCCAAACACTCTACAGCTAAAATCCCTAAAATACCCTTAAAACTCTTAGGCCTTATTTTGGGGTATTACATGGGCGTTGTACATGATGTTATTTCAAGATCACTAAATACATGTGTTCCCACTCGTAAATATGTAATAAATAAATAAATAAATCTTGGATCAAGAATTTTTTTTTATGAAAACATGTTCTTCCAAGTTTGCTTTGTTTTTAGATGATATACTTGTCTGGGTACCGGGAAGTCGGAAACCCTCATTGCCTATCAACAAATGATTGAGGCACACACCGGGGAGGGGGTAATTTATTTCTTAAAATAAAATTATATTAATATCATGTAATTACTTTATTTATTTATGTTATTTTACTCATGTCACTATAACCATGTTATGAATTATGTAGTTCGTGTAAATGTCATATATCGCACAGGACGTTGTGTCTGTAATTCCTCTGTCGGCTCATGTCCACTCACTCGTATGGTGCATTAACGCACTCGTGTTGAATTTTTTAACAATTGATTCGTGTAACGAGGATCGATTGGGGTGACAGTTCGAGTGCAAACAAGATGTTTCGGACGTTCCACAGAATTTTGACAATGTCCACGGAATTAACAAGAGGGGAAAAGATGCAAAAAATTAGGCATTAAAGCATCAACAACATATTTCATTGTGGAATGCCCAATAGGAGAAGAGGCCTCGGTTGGATTTATTTTTTTTAATTTCACGCCTTCAATCGATTATCAGCGTTGGTAAATGGTGTAACAGCCCATTTTTCAATAAAATCGGAATAGTAGTTTCGGGATTACAAATCTGATCCAAAAATAAAATTTATTTTTATTTTATTACATGGTTCGTAATATGTTAGAAATGCCATGTGAAAATTTTGATAAGAAAATTTTATCGATTATGTGTTTAATTATGGGAAGGACCAAATCGCATAAAATGAAAAAGTTGAATTCTAGTAGCTAAAAGGATCAAATAGCTATGGAATTCAAAAATTAAAGTCCTTATATGGTAATTAGACCATTAATAAAAAGTTAGTAGATATTTTTGGATGATTCATCCATGGAAAATTAGAAAAAGGCTAAGGACTAAATTGGAAATCAAAATAATTAAAAGATGATAAATTATTATATAGAAATAAAAATCATTTTTATCATCTTCTTACCCAGAATATTCCATGGAAAGCCTAGGAGAGAGAGAAGAAACTTTCTTGGCCAAATTGGGTAAGTTTTCTTGCTTGTTTTTAGTAATGTTGATATTTTTGAAACCGGGATAGCTCAAACTATCTAGTTGGGGGATTAATTTGAAAAGGTACCAAGGTATGGAAATTGGGTCACAGATGAATATGCTGAAAACCTAAAATTTATGGTAGAAAATGAAAGGTTGTTGATAGATAAACAACTTTTACAAAGTGATTTTTGATGAAAACATGATTTAGGGACTAAAATGTAAAGTTGTGAAATTTGATGAAAATTCTAAAATTTATAGAAAATATGTGTTGTAAATTCTAGATTAAAATTTCAGTTAGGCTTGTAATAGGGAGTAAATTGCATAAATTTCATTTTCCGAGCTTAGAGACGAAATGAGAATTTATGGAAAAGTTAGGGGCAAAATGATAATTTTGCCTAGGTTGTAAATTGAGTCCACTTGAATATGAAATGTGATAAATTGATGTAAAATTTACTCATATAGATCCAGATAGACCAAATTCAGAGCTAGAACGAGGAAAAGAGGAAAATGCCAGATTAGTAGATTTTACGTACACGAGCATTTGTCGAGGTAAGTTCGTGTAACTAAATTGTGTATATTTATATGCTTGAATTAAACGTTGTGTTTGTGATTGTATAAATATCATATATATATATGTATGACATTGAAAACATATTCGAGAAAGCCTGATAAGTGATAATGCCTGAAATAAATGATAATGTCTGATAAATGATAAATGATAAAAAAAATGTTATTGTTATACTCGAAATGAATGTGGAATGTATTTATTTGAATTATATGAATATTATAAATGTATGAAATAATCACATGCCTGATAATGCTGAAAAAATGTTTAAATCCCAATTGAATAAATGGAAAATTGATGGATATGTGATTTTCCGAAATGAATTAGGTCTTGCATTTATTGCTGACGGGATTTAGCTCGGACTAGTAAACCTATTGACCTCATTACAGAAAGGATTTAGCCCGGACGGGTAATCCTGATATAAGTCCTCTTGAGCATATCTTATAGATTGGATTTAGCCCAGACGGGTAATCCAGATCAAGCTCCTTAGAGCATATGTCATAAAAAGGATTTAGCCTGGATGGTAATCCTGTTGTATACATGTGTGGCTCGAGAGTGTACACTTTGAAATAGTACCTTATGGGTACTATTGAATATGAATTGACGGATCCTGATTTGTAAACCTTGAGTGTACTTCCTGTGTATCCATCGATATTTCAAATAAATTCAACGGGTGACAATCCAGACATGAGAAGATATGAATAATAAAATGAGTTATTACACGTATTCGTCTGAAATACAAGAAAATGATGATACATGACAAGTGATATATGAAAATATGAGATGATGATATTTGTATATGGAAATCATTTGATGAGAATGTTCATCCTGATTATAGACTTATACACCTTGAGTGTACTACTACTTGTGTGACCTTGGTATTTCGAATGAACATGAAATAATCTGAACTCAAGATGAACTATTATGAAATTATACTTGTAATATAAAGAGATGATTCATACATGTTAAATGAATACATGTTGTGGAAAGCATATGTGCATAGAAACTTGATTGTTGTTGAGCCCATATATGTTTTGATGTTATTATGGAATATATGACTAACAAGGGCAATGAGGATATGTGTAGGGATTGAGGTCAAATTGATTGAATATGCCTTACATAGTTACCTCAAAATAGAATGAATGGTAAGTTAAATACCATGTTATATGAATTTACTAAGCATTTTATGCTTGCTTAGTTTTATTTCCCTGTTTTAGAGTAAATCAGAAGCTCGTTGGATTGAAGGCTTGGCGGAGATCACTCACACTATCTATCGGTCTATTTTGGTACATATGGTAAATTAATTGTGGTTATAATGGCATGTATAGGTTATATTGGCCATATTGACATGTAAATGTAAATGATTATCGTAATCTAGCCATTGGAATGACTGTTTTGGTACATGTATATATGTATTTAAATTTATTTTATGGAGATAACATATGTAACACCCCGTACCCGAGACCGTTGCCGGAGTCGAACACGAGGTATTTACGGACTTATTTCATTTATTTTCACAGTCCATTTTAAAAATTTTCAGATAAGCTGGCTAACTGCGTCACTGTTACCTTAAAAATCATATCTTGAGTTCCAAAACTCGAAAACCAGTTTTGTAAATTTTACCTGAAACTAGACTCATATATACATCTACAAATTTTTTTCTAGAATTTTTGGTCAAGCCAATTAGTACAGTTTATTAGTTAAAGTCTCCCCTGTTTCAGGGTTCGACTGCTCTGACCTTCATGCATTACGACTTATATATCTTCCTGTACAGGGATTCATTACTTATGCTGTTTGTTTCTCATGAAACTAGACTAAAAAAGGAATCTATACATATATGGAATAACCTCTATTTATCTCTGGTTAATTTATAGTGAATTTCCAAATTTAGATCAGGGGATCCAGAAATCGCTCTGGCCCTGTTCCACGAAAACTTAAATACCTCTTAAAATACGACTCATATGATCTTTTCGTTTCTTCCATATGAAATTAGATTCATCAAGGTTCGATTACATAATTTATTCACTATTTAATTACATTCCTAATATTTTTAGTGATTTTTCAAATACATACCACTGCTGCTGTCAGCATCTGTTTTTAAGGTAGACTTTACCTATTTCATAGTTTCCATGATTCAACTAGCCCTTTAGCATATATAGTACAAAATATGATCATGATTAACCATTCCAATGGCCAATCATTGCCAAGCATATCCACATCGCTCAATAACCATATACATACAAAATGATTATAACTCTATGCTCAAAATATATAAGCCATTTTCGCATGGCTATCCAAATATATACAACGCCAAAGTACTTGACTAATAACACAAGGGCAGTCCTATACATGCCATTAGCAGAGTTCAACTAAAAGAGTACCAAAAGGGCTTTGATAGTGTGGACGACTTCGACTTCGACAATCCCGAGTCCGATAGCTGACGAACCAAAATCTATAAAACAGATAATCAAAGAAACGGAGTAAGCATTTAATGCTTAGTAAGTTTTGAGCAATGAAGTTAGACACAATTGAAGTATAGCATTCATATGACTAAACGGATAATTTCATATACACACATTCTCAAAATCATACCTACTTCACATTACCAACCCTTATACTCATACATAAGAGATCAACTTAACCAAAAGTCGGAAGCTCATTAAACGACTGAGCGAATACTATTTAAAAAGAATCAACTAATCCAATGCATATACGAAACGTACCTCATCGTTGGGATTTTACGAGCATATTAATTGAAATTATTACAGCAAGATTGCTCATTCCCAAACCAAGTACCTTCAGGATTTAATCGGATATAGCTACTCGCTCAAATGCCTTCGGGACTTAGCCCGGATATAGTAGTTCGCACAAATGCCTTCGGGACTTAGCCCGGATATAGTAACTCACACAAATGCCTTTGGGACTTAGCCCGGAATTAGTAACTCGCACAAATGCCTTCGGGACTTAGCCCGGAATTAGTCACTAGCACAAATGCCTTCGGGACTTAGCCCGGTTATCATCCGAATATTCATGCACATATCAGTAAATCATGCCACATCTTTATTTCATTTTCATAACTAGAATTCAAACACAAGTCAATTATTAAGCATTCCCATTTTCGGCTCAATAGTCTCATACAAACAGCATGATTTGGTTTGCTTTATGACATGATCTCTATGCACATACGGCTACCCATCATACGTATAGACTAATTAACTCAACATATAATTCAAGTAGAGTCATTATATCGCCGTATATTTGTTATGATTATACTTCATGACTTAATCAAATCGTAAACTAAGTTTCATTACTCGAAAACTTACCTCAGATGTTGTCGAACGATTTCGACGGCTATTCGATCACTTTTTCCTTCCCTTTATCGGATTTAGTTCCCCTTTGCTCTTGAGCTTAATTTAACAAATAAATTGATTTAATCATTTGAACATCAAAAAGAGAAACTCAAGGTACTTAACCCATATATACATTAGACATTAGAGTCACATATATATGAAATCATGAATCAACTCAACATATTAGCCCACACTCTCTTTTAGCCGATTATCTAAGCCAAGATAAAAGCATCAATATGCTTGCCTCTAACCGAATACATGCAACACCAATCTACCTCATGTGGCCGAATATGCATGTCTATGTTGAGGCCGATTATATGCTTAATACTTCCTACAAATATGGTTACTTGTATTGACTACATACCATTTTGTTTCAAGTTCAAAACTCGGCTAATACACATATATACACTAGTAATCAAATACTAACATTTGCACTTCACCTTTCTACCAATTCTCATTTACTTCCTACCATGGCCGAATGCATCAAGACACCATACCATTTCAATTTTGGTCATGGATTAAACAAAGAACTTAATGTCTAACTCAAAAATGCTAAAAAGAAAATCCAAGAGTCATCAATCACCATCACATGTATCACTACAAAGCTTCACACTTAGCATGCAAATGACATCAACACAAGTCCACCTTAGCCGAAACTTAGCTCATCTTCATGCCTCATCACCACAACATCAAACACCAACCAAGAAAACAACACCCATGGCCGAATATCATCTCCATCTCATAGCAAAGATTTAAACCATGGGCTAGGTAGAACTCAAGCTAATCAACTAAAAATATGCATGAATCTCATGGAACAACATCAACATACCTTAGTCTAGTGAACCACCATAGCCGATTTTCTCCAAGCTCTTTCCCTTCTTTTTCTTTCTTCTATTCGGCCAAGTTCAACAACATGAGAACTTTTTCCTTTTTTTTTCTTCATCATTTTCCTTTTCATTATTTTATTACCATGCTCCTTATTTTATCATTTCTAACATAAAGCATTAACACAACATGTTTATGACATGTTTTACCCATCACATTTTGTCCACCCTCCTTGTCATGGCCGGCCACTACTAATTAAGTGGGGAAATTGACATGCAAGTCCACCCTTTTGATTACATGCACTAATAGATCCTTATAGATTAACCTATCACATTTCAAAAGTGTCACATATAAGTCCTATTAACTAAATTCACATGCAATTAACTAAATCGAAGCTTAAAACTTTCACACATTCATATTCACATATTTTAGACAATAATTATCATATTCAAATAATTTGGTGACTCGGTTTAGTGGTCCCGAAACCGCTTTCCGACTAGGGTCACTTTCGGGCTATCACAACTCTCCCCCACTTATGAAATTTTCGTCCCCGAAAATCTTACCGGTAAATAAGTTTGGGTTTCATAGAGTTCTCAGGTTCCCAAGTAGCTTCTTCCATCCCGTGTTTGAGCCATAACACTTTTACTAAAGGAACCTTTTTGTTTCGCAACTCTTTCACTTCACGAGCTAGGATACGAATTGGTTCTTCTTCATAACTCATATCGGCTTGAATTTCAACCTCAGAGGGATTTATTATGTGCGAAGGATCAGATCTGTAACGTCGAAGCAGCGAAACATGAAAAACGTTGTGGATCCTTTCAAGTTCAGGGGGTAAAAGAAACCTATATGCAACTGGACCAACTCGTTCGGAGATTTCATACGGCCCAATGAATCTCGGACTCAATTTGCCCTTACGGCCAAATCTGAGTATCTTTTTCCAAGGTGAAACTTTAAGAAACACTTTGTCTCCCACCTGATACTTAATGTCTTTTCGTTTCAAATCCGCGTACGACTTCTGACGATCTGATGCTGCCTTCAGACTTTCACGAATTATTTTTACTTTCTGCTCAGCATCTTTAATCAAATCAACTCCGAAAATTTTACTTTCACCGAGCTCGGTCCAAAACAATGGTGTACGGCATTTTCGACCGTACAAAGCCTCATAAGGCGCCATCTTAATGCTTGACTGAAAACTATTGTTGTAAGCGAACTCAATCAAAGGTAGATACCGTTCCCATGAACCACTAAACTCAAGGATGCAGCATCTCAACATATCCTCGAGTATATGAATTATCCGCTCGGATTGACCATCGATTTGGGGATGAAAAGCGGTGCTAAAATGCAACTTGGTGCCCAAAGCTTCTTGCAATTTCTTCCAAATCGCGAGGTGAATCTCGGATCTCTATCCGACACAATAGAAATGGGTACCCCATGTAATCTCACAATCTGAGAAACATACAATTCAACTAGTTTATCCAGTGAATAATCCGTACGTACGGGAATAAAATGAGTTGACTTAGTCAGTCTATCAACAATAACCCAAATCGCATCTTTCTTACTTGTCGACAATGGCAACCCAGACACAAAATTCATCGTGACTCGATCCCATTTCCATTCAGGTATCATGATCGGCTGGAGTAAACCCGTAGGCACTTGATGTTCCGCTTTCACTTGTTGGCATATTAAACACTTTGAAACAAAATCGAAAATGTCTCGTCTCATACCATGCCACCAAAACTGACATCTCAGATCGTTGTACATTTTCGTGCTCCCCGGGTGAATTGACATTCGGCTACTATGGGCTTCGTTCAGAATCATCGAAATAAGTTCTGAATTTCTTGGAACACACAAACGACTGCTGAACCTCAAACAATCGTCGTCATCAATTTGAAACTCTGATTCCCTATCCGAAACACATTCAGCCCGTTTTGCAACCAATTCATCATCGACTTTCTGAGCTTCACGAATTTGATGAATCAATAATGGTCTAGCCTTTAATTCTGCTATTAACACATTGTCGGATAGAACAGACAAGTGTACATTCATCGCTCGTAAAGCAAAAAGTGATTTATGACTCAAAGCATCCGCAACCACATTAGCCTTTCCCGGGTGATAGTCAATGACGAGCTCATAATCTTTTAACAACTCAAGCCAACGTCTTTGTCGCAGATTCAAGTCTCTTTGAGTCATCAAATATTTGAGACTTTTGTGATCCGAATATACATGGCACTTCTCACCAAATAAGTAATGTCGCCATATTTTCAAAGCGAATACGATGGCAGCCAGTTCGAGATCATGGGTTGGATAATTTTTCTCATGTGGCTTTAGTTGCCTCGACGCATAAGCTACAACTCGACCTTCTTGCATCAATACACAACCCAACCCAAGTAAGGATGCATCACTGTAAATGACGAACTCCTTGCCTGATTCGGGCTGCACTAGTACTGGAGCTTCCGTCAAATGAGTTTTCAATTGATCGAAACTTTTCTGACACTTTTCTGTCCATTCAAGCTTAACATCTTTCTGAAGTAGTTTCGTCATTGGTGTGGCTATCATTGAGAAACCTTTTACAAACCGTCGGTAGTAACCAGCAAGTCCCAAAAAGCTCCGAACCTCAGTAATATTTCTCGGAGGCTTCCAGTTAAGTATGGCTGAAATTGCTCGGATCAACTCGAATACCCGATGCGGATACCATATGACCCAAGAAGCTCACCTCTCTTAACCAGAACTCACACTTACTGAACTTAGCATATAACTGCTTATCTCGTAAAATCTGCAACACTAATCTCAGGTGCTCAGCATGCTCGGTTTCATCTCTTGAGTAGACCAAGATGTCATCAATAAATACAACTACAAACCGGTCCAGATACTGTCTGAAGACCCGATTCATCAGATCCATAAATACTGCAGGGGCATTAGTGAGCCCAAATGGCATCACTAAGAACTCGTAGTGACCGTATCTTGTTTTGAAAGTTGTTTTGGGTATATCCGAATCTCGAATTCGCAACTGATAATAACCCGATCTCAAATCTATCTTTGAAAACACTGAGGCTCCCTTTAGTTGATCAAACAAATCGTCAATGCGCGGTATCGGATATTTATTCTTTATTGTCACCTTATTCAACTGACGATAGTCGATGCACAACCTCATGGTTTCGTCCTTCTTTTTCACAAACAATACTGGTGCACCCCAAGGTGAGAAACTTAGTCGAGCGAAACCTCTATCCGTCAACTCTTGCAACTGAGCTTTCAACTCCTTTAATTCTGTTGGTGCCATACGATACGGAGCTATCGAAATTGGTGTAGTCCCAGGTACAAGCTCAATACCAAACTCTACCTCCCGATCAGGTGGTAAACCCGGTAATTCTTCGGGAAAAACATCCAGATATTCACAAACCACTGGCACAGATTCAGGCTTCTTTTCTAACTCTTTGTCATCAAGTACATACGCAAGGTATGCTTCACACCCCTTTCTTACATATTTCTGAGCCAACATCAATGATATTACAGCTGGCAACCTATTCAAGTCAGTAGACTCAACTCGGATTATCTCGTTATTTACACACCTTAAATCGATGGTTTTTCTTTTGCAATTTACAATTGCATCATGTACGGTCAACCAATCCATACCGAGGATAACATCAAATTCTTCAAACGGTAAAAGCATCAAATCGGCCGAAAAACAGGAACCTCAAATTATTAGGGGACATTTCTTGCACACTTTGTCAACAAGCACGTAACGACCTAAAGGATTTGACACCCGAATTACAAACTCAGTAGACTCAACAGGTAGAGTCTTACTGGATGCTAAGGTTTCACATATATAAGAATGAGTAGAACCAGGGTCAATCAAAGCAATCACATTAGTATCAAAGAGAGTAAAAGTACCGGTAATAATATCTGGCGAGGAAGCATCCTCGCGTGCGCGTTCGCATAAGCTCTAACAGGAGCACGAGCTTCAGATCTGGTTGTAGCATCTTTAGATCCTCTCTGACCGCCACTAGCATTGCCCGTATTTCTAGATGGTCTACCCCGAGCAGTAGTAGCACCAGGTTTCCCACTCTGATTTACGTTCTGTTCAGACAATCTCGGGCAATCTTTAATAAAGTGGTCAGCTGATCCGCACTTGTAACAGGAGCGATCATGGAATCTACAACTCCCCAAATGCCATTTACCACAATACTGGCACTCCGTTCTGTCTCGACGATCGTTTCCAACACTGGCGACCGAAGTGACTCGTGTACTCACAGGGGGTCGGTCGCGATCTCGTCTAGAAAAACCCGAAGTGTCTCTAGACCAGCCTAGGTCATCTCTAAATTTCTTCGATGATTGTTGGAAGGGCTTCCCCGAAGACCTCTTACGAAACTCCTTTGCTCCCATATCAGCTTTCCTTTTCTCCTTACTGAGCTCCTCGGCTTTACAAGCTCGCTCGACAAGTACCACAAATTCTCGGATTTCTAAAATGCCAACATACAGCTTTATATCATCATTCAGTCCATCTTCGAAACGTTTACACATCACAGCTTCTGAAGAAATGCATTCTCATGCATACCGGCTAAGCCTCACAAATTTTCGTTCATAGTCAGTAACCGACATGGAACCTTGTTTAAGTTCAAGAAATTCCTTCCGTTTTTGATCCATGAATCTCTGACTGATATACTTTTTCCGAAACTCGGTTTGGAAAAACTCCCATGTTACTTGCTCTCTGGGCACAACAGAAGTCAACGTATTCCACCAATAGTAGGCAGAATCATGTAGCAAGGAGATAGTACACTTTAGGCACTCATCGGGTGTGCAAGATAGCTCATCCAGTACCCGAATAGTGTTGTCCAACAAAAATTTAGCTTGCTCGGCATCATCGCTGTCCGTAGCTTTAAATTCAGTAGCCCCGTGTTTTCAGATTCTATCAACTGGGGGCTTATTTGACCTTATTTGGTCAGTTGCCAGAGGTATTGTAGGTGCGGGGGTGGTATTAGTCGGGAATGGAGGTTGTGGAACAGCCGTATTAGTTCGAATGTATTGGTTGAACCAATCATTCATCACGCTATAAAAAGCTTGTCTAGCTTCATCGTTCGGATTACTAGCAATAGGTTGAGAGTCCGCCGGCGCTGTCCCTTGCATGGGAGCAGGCGCTACACTCTCAAGATCATCAGCTACCGCTCGGTTCGGATCGGGATCCATTACTATAAATAAACACATTTTCAATTATCAGAAATCACCACACTATCAAATAATCACATAATGACATGTATAGCTAGACCCAAACGTATTACGGTAGTTCTAGAATCGACTAAACTGTAGCTCTGATACCAATAAAATTGTAACACCCCGTACCTGAGACCGTTGCCGGAGTCGAACACGAGGTATTTACGGACTTATTTCATTTATTTTCACAGTCCATTTTAAAAATTTTCAGACAAGCTGGCTAACTGCGTCACTGTTATCTTAAAAATCATATCTTGAGTTCCAAAACTCGAAAACCAGTTTCATAAATTTTACCTGAAACTAGACTCATATATCCATCTACAACTTTTTTTTCTAGAATTTTTGGTCGAGCCAATTAGTACAGTTTATTAGTTAAAGTCTCCCCTGTTTCAGGGTTCGACGGCTCTGACCTTCATGCATTACGACTTATATATCTTCCTGTACAGGGCTTCATTACTTATGTCGTTTGTTTCTAATGAAACTAGCCTAAAAAAGGAATCTATACATATATGGCATGACCTCTAGTTATCTCTGTTTAATTTATAGTGAATTTCCAAAGTCAGATCAGGGGATCCAGAAATCGCTCGAGAGTGTACACTTTGAAATAGTACCTTATGGGTACTATTGAATATGAATTGACGGATCCTGATTTGTAAACCTTGAGTGTACTTCCTGTGTATCCATCGATATTTCAAATAAATTCAACGGGTGACAATCCAGACATGAGAAGATATGAATAATAAAATGAGTTATTACACGTATTCGTCTGAAATACAAGAAAATGATGATACATGACAAGTGATATATGAAAATATGAGATGATGATTTTTGTATATGGAAATCATTTGATGAGAATGTTCATCCTGATTATAGACTTGTACACCTTGAGTGTACTACTACTTGTGTGACCTTGGTATTTCGAATGAACATGAAATAATCTAAACTCAAGATGAACTATTATGAAATTATACTTGTAATATAAAGAGATGATTCATACATGTTAAATGAATACATGTTGTGGAAAGCATATGTGCATAGAAACTTGATTGTTGTTGAGCCCATATATGTTTTGATGTTATTATGGAATATATGACTAACAAGGGCAATGAGGATATGTGTAGGGATTGAGGTCAAATTGATTGAATATACCTTACATAGTTACCTCAAAATAGAATGAATGGTAAGTTAAATACCATGTTATATGAATTTACTAAGCATTTTATGCTTGCTTAGTTTTATTTCCCTGTTTTAGAGTAAATTAGAAGCTCGTTGGATTGAAGGCTTGGCGGAGATCACTCACACTATCTATCGGTCTATTTTGGTACATATGGTAAATTAATTGTGGTTATAATGGCATGTATAGGTTATATTGGCCATATTGACATGTAAATG
The DNA here is from genome assembly GCF_007990345.1 of Gossypium hirsutum. Taxonomy (NCBI): domain Eukaryota; kingdom Viridiplantae; phylum Streptophyta; class Magnoliopsida; order Malvales; family Malvaceae; genus Gossypium; species Gossypium hirsutum. The sequence continues at coordinate 16,316,386 of NC_053432.1, forward strand.
TAAATGATTATCGTAATCTAGCCATTGGAATGACTGTTTTGGTACATGTATATATGTATTTAAATTTATTTTATGGAGATAACATATGTAACACCCCGTACCCGAGACCGTTGTCGGAGTCGAACACGAGGTATTTACGGACTTATTTCATTTATTTTCACAGTCCATTTTAAAAATTTTCAGATAAGCTGGCTAACTGCGTCACTGTTACCTTAAAAATCATATCTTGAGTTCCAAAACTCGAAATCCAGTTTCGTAAATTTTACCTGAAACTAGACTCATATATCCATCTAAAAATGTTTTCTAGAATTTTTGGTCAAGCCAATTAGTACAGTTTATTAGTTAAAGTCTCCCCTGTTTCAGGGTTCGACTGCTTTGACCTTCATGCATTACGACTTATATATCCTCCTGTACAGGGATTTATTACTTATGCCGTTTGTTTCTAATGAAACTAGACTCAAAAAGGAATCTATAAATATATGGCATGACCTCTAGTTATCTTTGGTTAATTTATAGTGAATTTCCAAAGTCAGATCAGGGGATCCAGAAATCGCTCTGGCCCTGTTCCACGAAAACTTAAATACCTCTTAAAATAAGACTCATATGATCGTTTCGTTTCTTCCATATGAAAGTATATTCATCAAGGTTCGATTAAATAATTTATTCACTATTTAATTCCATTCCTACTATTTTTAGTGATTTTTCAAATCCACACCACTGCTGGTGTCAGCATCTGTTTTTAAGGTAGACTTTACCTATTTCATAGTTTCCATGATTAAACTAGCCCTTTAGCATATATAGTACAAAATATTATCATGATTAACCATTCCAATGGCCAATCATTGCCAAGCATATCCACATCGCTCAATAACCATATACATACAAAATGATTATAACACTATGCTCAAAATATATAAGCCATTTTCGCATGGCTATCCAAATATATACAACGCCAAAGTACTTGACTAATAACACAAGGGCAGTCCTATACATGCCATTAGCAGAGTTCAACTAAAAGAGTACCAAAAGGGCTTTGATAGTGTGGACGACTTCCATTTCGACAATCCCGAGTCCGATAGCTGACGAACCAAAATCTATAAAACAGATAATCAAAGAAACGGAGTAAGCATTTAATGCTTAGTAAGTTTTGAGCAATGAAGTTAGGCACAATTGAAGTATAGCATTCATATGATTAAACGGATAATTTCATATGCACACATTCTCAAAATCATACCTACTTCACATTACCAACCCTTATACTCATACATAAGAGATCAACTTAACCAAAAGTCGGAAGCTCATTAAACGACTGAGCGAATACTATTTAAAAAGAACCAACTAATCCAATGCTTATACGAAACGTACCTCATCGTTGGGATTTTACAAGCATATTAATTGAAATTATTACAGCAAGATCGCTCATTCCCAAACCAAGTACCTTCGGGATTTAACCGGATATAGCTACTCGCTCAAATGCCTTCGGGACTTAGCCCGGATATAGTAGTTCGCACAAATGCCTTCGGGACTTAGCCCGGAATTAGTAACTCGCACAAATGCCTTCGGGACTTAGCCCGGAATTAGTCACTAGCACAAATGCCTTCGGGACTTAGCCCGATTATCATCCGAATATTCGTGCACATATCAGTAAATCATGCCACATCTTTATTTCATTTTCATAACTAGAATTCAAACACAAGTCAATTATTAAGCATTCCCATTTTCGGCTCAATAGTCACATACAAACAGCATGATTTGGTTTGCTTTATGACATGATCTCTATGCACATACGGCTACCCATCATACGTATAGACTAATTAACTCAACATATAATTCAAGTAGAGTCATTATATCACCGTATATTTGTTATTATTATACGTCATGACTTAATCAAATCGTAAACTAAGTTTCATTACTCGAAAACTTACCTCAGATGTTGTCGAACGATTTCGACGGCTATTCGATCACTTTTTCCTTCCCTTTATCGGATTTAGTTCCCCTTTGCTCTTGAGCTTAATTTAACAAATAAATTGATTTAATCATTTGAACATCAAAAAGAGAAACTCAAGGTACTTAACCCATATATACATTAGACATTAGAGTCACATATATATGAAATCATGAATCAACTCAACATATTAGCCCACACTCTCTTTTAGCCGATTATCTAAGCCAAGATAAAAGCATCAATATGCTTGCCTCTAACCTAATACATGCAACACCAATCTACCTCATGTGGCCGAATATGCATGTCTATGTTGAGGCCGATTATATGCTTAATACTTCCTACAAATATGGTTACTTGTATTGACTACATACCATTTTGTTTCAAGTTCAAAACTCGGCTAATACACATATATACACTAGTAATCAAATACTAACATTTGCACTTCACCTTTCTACCAATTCTCATCTACTTCCTACCATGGCCAAATGCATCAAGACACCATACCATTTCAATTTTGGTCATGGGTTAAACAAAAAACTTAATGTCTAACTCAAAAATGCTAAAAAGAAAATCCAAGAGTCATCAATCACCATCACATGTATCACTACAAAGCTTCACACTTAGCATGCAAATGACATCAACACAAGTCCACCTTAGCCGAAACGTAGCTCATCTTCATGCCTCATCACCACAACATCAAACACCAACCAAGAAAACAACACCCATGGCCGAATATCATCTCCATCTCATAGCAAAGATTTAAACCATGGGCTAGGTAGAACTCAAGCTAATCAACTAAAAATATGCATGAATCTCATGGAACAACATCAACATACCTTAGTCTAGTGAACCACCATAGCCGATTTTCTCCAAGCTCTTTCCCTTCTTTTTCTTTCTTCTATTCGGCCAAGTTCAACAACATGAGAACTTTTTCCTTTTTTTTTCTTCATCATTTTCCTTTTCATTATTTTATTACCATGCTCCTTATTTTATCATTTCTAACATAAAGCATTAACACAACATGTTTATAACATGTTTTACCCATCACATTTTGTCCACCCTCCTTGTCATGGCCGGCCACTACTAATTAAGTGGGGAAATTGACATGCAAGTCCACCCTTTTGATTACATGCACTAATAGATCCTTATAGATTAACCTATCACATTTCAAAAGTGTCACACATAAGTCCTATTAACTAAGTTCACATGCAATTAACTAAATCGAAGCTTAAAACTTTCACACATTCATATTCACATATTTTAGACAATAATTATCATATTCAAATAATTTGGTGACTCGGTTTAGCGGTCCCGAAACTGCTTTCCGACTAGGGTCACTTTTGGGCTGTCACAACATAAGTATTTATTATTGATTGATTGAGAAAGGTTAAATGAGTATGCTTATAAAAACTAAGTTTAAAAGCATGAATGCATGTAAGAATATATCATGTTAGATGTTATAAATTGCTTGAATTCAATACTTGGATTGGTTGGTATTTAGATGTATGTTTGGTGCAGGAATTTGGTATGATTTTGGGTGAGAAATGAAGCTAGGAATGGCTTTATTTTTTCCACATGGGTAGACACACGGGCATGTGTCTAGACCATGTGTGACACACGGCCTGGTACATGGGCATGTGGTTAGGCCGTGTGTCCCCTGCACCTTAAATTCGAAAAAATAGAATGCTCAAACTTAAGCACACGGGTAAAGACACAGGCGTGTGTCTCAGCTGTGTGTGCTACACTACCTGAAACACAGGCGTGTGTCTTGACCGTGTGAAATCTGTACCTAATTTTGAAGTATTTAATTAATCACACTGCCTATTCACACGGGTGTGTGGCTGGCTGTGTGGCACAAGTCAGAGAGTTACACGAGGTTGAACACGGCCTATAGCACAGGTGTGTCCTAGGGTCACACGGGCGTGTCCCTTGGACAACACGGGCGTTTGAGCCCTGCACCTTGGAAAATTTTTGAAATTTTGAATTTTTTTTGAAAGTTTTCGATTAAGTCCCGACTCGATTCCATTGCTTTTTTGGGCCTCGAGGGTCCATTTAAGGGACGTTTTGAATAATCACAGTAAATGAATAGTGATTGACATGAATTATCTGAAAATATTTTGAAAGTTTTGGTAATACTCCATAACCCTGTTTCGGTGACATACACAGGTTAGGGGTGTTACACATGGAGAATGGACTGTTGTATTTATTTGCTGGGCTATTGATGGTAGTCCTTAGACACATGCACTGATGAGGGAACCAACAAAGTCATAATGCAAAATTAGCACTCAATGTTTACATTTTTTTTGTCAATTTAGCCCTTATTCTTTTTTTAGCTAAATTTGGTCACTAACCTTTCAAAAAAGGCATAATGACTTATTTGACCCTCTAATTTTACAAAAAAAATGTCATGTTAACCCTTCATTTAATTTTCACCTCTTTTAACCCTTGTACTTGTGTTGTTTGCCAAATCACCCAAAAATAGATGAAAAGTTAATGTTTGTAAACATTGTTGACGTAGTATACACATAAATGGCCACGTGGATGCCACGTCAGCAATTAATTAATTTTTAAAAATTAAAAATTATAAAAATTATTTAAAAATTAAAATTATAAAAAAATATTTTTTAATATTAAATTTTTTTTATTAATTGCTATGTGGTACACACATGGACTGCCACATCAGCAAAGTTAACAAACGTTAACTTTTCCATTCATTTTGGGGTGATTTAACAAATAATGTAAGTTTAAAGGCTATAAAAGACAAAAAATTAAATGAGGGGTTAGAATGACTTTTTTTTTTAAAGTTGGAGAACCAAATAAATCATTTGCCAAAAAAAAGTCAAATCACTTTCTTTAACAGAATTACTAACTAAAATATTATTTTTTTAACAATGTTGGTGTGGTGATTCATGTGAAGTCCACTTTAACATGACATTACTTGTCTTATATGTCATGTCAACAGCAATATTAAAAATTCTAAAAATTTTAAAATTTAAAATTTTAAAAAATAATAAAAAGTTCATAAAATTCAAAAAAATAGTATAAAGTATATGTAGATTGTCATGCGGGTTGCCATGTTTAAAACCTTAATGTTTTAGTCAATATTTTCGTTAGCAAATTAACTTTTTTTTTTAAAAGTTGGTGGTCAAGTTTAACCTTTTTTTAAAAAAAAGTTGAGGGTCAAATTTAACTCAAAAAAATAAAGATCAAATTGACAAAAAATTAAACATCAAAAACTAAATTTATCATTTTGCTTGACTAAATAGTTATCACATGGGAACACAACTAAATGAATGGACATAGAATTAGACTGATTCCCTAAGTGCCTTTCTAGAAATTCCTCAATGTCCTAGCTATTCACAGAATGTGAGAAGCAGATGAATAATCATATGCTTCCAAAAGAAATCGAAGAATTTCTTGGGAATCCTACAAGATCCATTTGCTCTTTTTTCTCTGATAGATGGTCAAAACTTCATTTGGGTTCGAATCCTACTGAGAGGTCCACTAGAGATCAGAACATAAAAATATATAAAACATAAAAAGAATCAATTATGTTATGTTTCACAATTCCACCTAATACTAATATTTTTGGATTTGTTGTGTTTTTAAAGACATTATATATAACAACCCGATTTTCAGTGGTACCAAAAAAGGCGGTTTTAGAATCCCATTTCGTAAATCAGATCCATAAATATTAAATATAAATATTGACAGAGTTGGTATAAAAATTTATTAAAGTTTGATCTTTTAATTTTGTCTATTAATTCTTTAATTTAAGTACAATGACTAAATTGTTAAAGTTTCCTGCTATAGGTTTTTAATTAGCCAAAATCTTAAGGACTTAAATTGCAATTAACCTAATATCTAAAAAGAAAAATAAACCATCTTAAATAAATTTTAGTGGATAGTAAATTTTTAGATTCCTTAAGCATGTTTAATATTAAATTAACTAATTAGTTAAATTAATCCTTAATTATGGTATAAAAGTAAATTAGTGGGGAAAGATGACAACCATTGTCATTTTCATCTTTTCTCCATCCCATTTAAAAGAAAAATATAAGGAAAAATCTTTGAAAGCCTTCAAGCATTCAACCATGATTTAGTAGGTAATATCAAATCATTTTCTTGTAATTTTTATATTTTTTAGGTCATTGGAGCTTGATTTAGATAGCTCATGTATCAATTTGCAAAACTTTTAAGGTTTTTGAAAGTTTTCATTGTTGATTTTTTGAAGAAATTGGTGTTAAATTGATAGATTTAAGCTTAGATATGAAAAAGGATTAGATTATAATGTTTAATTATTAGTTTTGCATATAAGGACTAAAGTGAATAAATTGTGAAATTGATTTGAAATTTTAGTAATAATAGAAATTAGAGAGTCCTTAAAGGATATAATTGAGGTTGGTTTTCAAATCGAAGCTCAACATTAAAAGTTATGGTTATTTCGGTTCTAGGGACTAAATTGAATCAAATGTAAAACTTTAGGGGTATCGAAAAACAAATTTTCATAGGTTCATTCATATCATGATTTAATGTATAAATTTTTAATATTGATGGATTGAATGAAATAATTGTTTAGATCGAGAATTGAATCCAATTAGACATAATCGGGAAAAAAACAAAAATTGTCGATTAGTCTCTGAAGGTTACACTTGTTTTCTTTTTTGACCTAGTAAGTTCATATGGTATTTAGGCATTTAAATAATTATGTGTTTGGTTTGTATATGTATAATTGATTTGAATTAATTGTTAGCAAATTAGTATGAAAGGTGAGATTTGGATTGTAAAAAAATATTATTTGTGTAATAGATGCCCGTTTGAACTTAGTAAATGTTAGGATATGATTGGCATGCAAATAGGGTTTTGAGTATGCTTGTACAGGGTTGGCTACAAATGTTACCGAGATCCAACATTTGGTGGACTCCAAGATACATGTGACACAGTTTTAGCTTGGACTGGTAACCTGATGTTTTTTTAAAGGTTTAGCCTGGATAGATAACCTGACATGTATATATATTCAATTTAGACAAGCAATCAAATGTGTCGTTATAAAGGTTTAACCTAAACTAGCAACCTGACACGAATATACTTAGCTCAAACGAGCAACTGGTGTGATGTAGATACCTGTGTGTCTGGATCTGTTTGCTAGGGTTCATCAGGCGATACAACTTATATGAAATGAGAAATTGAATTAAAATAAAAATAACTTGATTTCAAATAGAAAGATGTTGAATTGAGCGTGAAACACATGTTTGAATGAGTATGTGATTGAAATTGTTACTTAATATGTGATGAACTAGCATATTGATCATTTATAGCATCATATGGTTTGATTTTGGTATAATAATCACCTTGTTGATGTTGTGATATGTTATGTTTAACCAAACTATTCCAACATTTTGGTAGCTTAATATATTTAATGAAAAGATAAGGTAAGTTGTTGTTTAATGCCTACGAACTTATGAAGCATTCTATATGCTTACCCTGTTTGTTTTCCCTTTTTCCTTATAGATCGTTACCTTGCAAAACATGTCAAATCGGATTATCCCAAAGCTCACACTATCCTATTACTAAATTAGTAACTTTTTTTATCATTTTGAGTCAGGGATTGTGGCATGTATATAAGTGTTTGGAGTAACATTTATTATGTAAGAGTCTTGATGAGTTAACTTTGGTATATGATGATTTTGAATGTGTTCATGGCATGATTTTGGTTAATGCATGAATATATAATGTTTGATGCTAGTGGAAAGTTGGAATGTGAACCCATTCATGTTGGTATACACATGTTGATTGAATGAGATAAGTAACAGAACTAATGTAATGCCTATTTGAAATGGTAAGTTTACTTGTCATGCTTGAGTTTTATATTGATATATGGTTGATTTGGTTTAAGTTTAAAGTCTATAAGCTATAAATGGAGGAAATATACACGTGTTTGAAACTATGGTCAAATCGCATGATTCAATATGGCATATCATATGTAAATATAAGTGTTAGAATAATTTGTTTGGTATTTGGTTTATGTTATTGAAATGTTTAAACATAATTGATGAAATGATAATATATGTTGTTATGGAATTAAAGTGGTATGTTTGAATCTATTTGGTATGTTTTAGGTAAGTTTTAAGTCATTTGGAAATGGCAAGTAATGCATCTTTTGAATGGTTATAGTTGGAGCATTGAAATAGGTACCAAATGGTTCTCTTTTACCAAATACAGGGTCCTTATCCCAACGGGCAACTTCTCTCGTCGCAATGTTAGTCGACAGTGAGCCATGTCACGATGTCGAGTGGCCTGAGATCACGACGTGACATACTATTTTGGCAATGTCCCGACATGGAAGAGATGATGTCACGACCTCGACCTTAAACTTTTAAAACTTTGTAATTTGGTCATATTTCATGCCCAGATTGTCCAAAGAGCTTTCGTAAGCTCGATTAAGACTCGAAATGATGTATTATTGTAATGTAATCATGATTTATGTTTGAACACATGTGAAAATGGTTATTATATTATGAATCTGTGTTTAGTTGCTCCAGCAACAAATATAACATCCTGTAGCTCGGACCTGACGGCTATGTCAGGCAAGGGGTGTTACATTATAAAAGCTTCCAACTAAGTCTTACTTCAATTGCCATTAGTATTGGCACTGTTACTAGTGCAAGAGGGCATGAATTCGAGTATGTTGAAACGTGTTTATTTTCCTATTTAAAAGTTAGATATGCATTGTATATATACAAAAATGACATTATAAAAGCTTTTATGTATCATCTCACACCACAAAGTAAACTTACTATTTTTTTTAATTTTATGTCTAAAACCATTTTGTTGACAAATATAACCATATTCTTTAAAAATATGAAAAAAAATCTATTATGTTATGTTTCACAATTCCACCTAATACTAATATTTACGAATGTGTTGTGTTTTCAAGACATTATAAAAGCTTTTATGCTGCATTTAGGTTAAAACGATGTTTTAAGTATATGAACAAAAAATTAATAATTAAAAAAGAAAGAATAAATAAAACACCCTATTTCAATGGTAGAGCCTATTGAAGGATTGTGGGGTCACTTGACCACCTCAAAAAAAACTTTTATCATTTTTTTATATAATTAATTAAAAAAATAAAAAAATATCCCAAAAAAATTGAAAGTGATTCACTAAAATTTTTGAAAAAAGTTATTTATAAAACCAATTATTTTATACAAAAATAAATGAATCTTTCTCCACCTATTAAAAAGTAAAACCCAAAAAAATCCCTAATTCTTTTATTTTTTTTAATTTCTCTCAAATTTCTTTTATTCTTTGACACACTCTCTTTAGAATTTCTATAAGATAGGTGATCAATCTTTTAATACTTTCAAGTGGGTCTCCCTAATTTGCCAATAACTTTACTTTGTTTTCAAGGTTTTTTTTTATCAATCTCTAAAAATTTACGATTGTGACTTTTCTTGTGATTATTTAAGATTTTTATGCAAGATTTAGTTTTTTTTCTATTTATTGAATGATTTTGGGATATTGCTTTTGTATGAGATTATCATATCTTGATTGGGTAATAATTTTTAAAGGTTAATTAAAACAAATCCTCCAAGAAATTGGGATTGATTGTATTTATATAATCTTAAATTTCTTTAATATTGATTAGAAATGTAGTATTCTTATTTAAAAATTGTTATTACTAGTGTGATTATTGTGAATTTTGCATTTGAAAATTGACATGGTGCATTCTCATAACACCAAAAAACACTTAAATGATTTTTATTTTTGTGACAGAAATTGCTAGTTGTATGTTGACTTCATAAAATCTTTGTGTTTAAGGCTTAGATTTATTTGTTCTAAATGTTTAATAAAAATGAAAAAATATTTTAAAAGAATGTCTACTAGTGAAGTAGATGAATAACAACAAGAAAAAAGAGTAAATAGTCAAAGTAAGATACAAACCAATTCAAAAAAAAGTACGCATTATTCAAATTGGAGATTAATGGATGAATGATTGTTCAATTACATATGTCGAGAAAGGCATTTTTAACAACTTTGACAAATAGAAGATAGTTCAATAGTTTCAACACATGAGAAAGTGTCGTGGACAATTGTAAAAAAAAGGTACGCATATGTTATTTACATTTATTTGATGTACATTTTCTGTTAGTTATTATTTTAATAGTTTTGTAATAATCTTACATTTAGTCATATACATCGGGTAATATTATGCATTAATTTATATAAAGGCTAAATTAGGCAATTATGTCGTTTTTTTTTAATTAGGATTATAAGCTATATTTTAAAAAATTTAAGGAAATAGGCCATTTTTGGATAGAGAAACGAAAAGTGAGCCCAGTTGGACACGCTTTCCATTTCTTTCTCCCAAGATTAGGATTTTTAATATTTTTAGGTTTAGGGTTTTTAATATTTCTACGTTTAAGGTTTTTTTTAAATTAGGTTTTAGGGTTTACGATTTTCAACTGAAATCGGGGAATTTCATAGGTAGTTTTGAGGAGTTGGAGGTGTGATCACTCGTTTCATAACACATACATTTTATATGTCGTGGCGAGATAGGACGATCACCTCAAAAACCAATTTTGGGGAAATCTGGATTTGGGGTGATTGTGCTTGATAATATTAGGGATCCAAGTCTAAGTGGAGGTCCCAATCAACGGTCCTGATGCGATCATGGGTTCCAGTATAACTGGGGGCTAGTTGACAGTTGTTACGTGATCACGAGTTCAAGTTTTTTGGATACCCCATAAATAATGTCTTATATATACCATACATAAGATTAAGGCCATAATCATAGGGAAAATGGAGGGATTTCCGGTGTAATCAACGTAAATTTTTTTCTCTATTTCTAAGTAGATGGTATATTTAACCTTTAATTCTTATCCGAAGACTGACATCGAGGTGGACACAAGAGGACTCTTAGGGGGAGAGCGATGTTTCAGCGAAAGTAGAGGTCAAACTTGGGTTGGTGTGGCAGCGGTTGTAGTTAATAATGGGTTGTTTAATAACAACAACCGTTGTTAGCCCGAAAGGAGCATCACCTTTACTCCACCAAAATAGCCGCTCCCCACGTGAGAGTCCTCCTGCGTCTATGACTGTGTGGACCTTCAGATAAGAATGAAGGTTAAAGGTATCGGCTACTTGGAAATGGAGAAAAAAATTACTCCGGTTATAGCGGGAAGACCCACAGTTTTTCCCTATGATTATAACCTCAAACGTCTATATGTTATTTATAAGGTAACATTTTTGGGTATCTGAAAAGTTGGAGCTCGTGGCCACATAACGACCTTCAATTGACTCCTTCGTTATACCTTGATCCATGACCACATAATGGTCATCAATTGAGACCTCCGCGTATACTACCACCCGTGACTCTACAAAGCAAAATCACTCCGGAACCTGATTTCCTCAATATACGCTTCGAAGGTAATGGTCTCATCTCGGCATGATATCTGAAATGTGTGCAGCTATGAGTGATATCGCATCACTGATGAATCAATAATACCTCGAACATCAACCAAAAATTTTTAGCAATAGAAATTTTTAACACTGAGAAATGTTTTATAAATGAGAGATGGATAAGCTGTGGAGAATATGTTTGAGGGACGATGAAGCATGGACTGGAAGACCCTTTTTATAGGCATTGGGGAAGGGCTGGATTGTAAAGTAGAAATTTCCCGCGGTCGAAAACGCGCTGCTTAAGAACATGTTGGGGAAGGACTAGCGTTCTCTAGGAAAATGTTCAAAACGTGTTTAAAAATGATAGAAAAATTGGATGGGCACGTACTTTTAATGAAATTATTTTGTACAATTGATTTTCGTTTTGAGGCATCAAATACTATTAGGGGCACTATTTTGATGAAATTATATAACTTCAGAAACGCGTTTTTGAATAATACTTTGCATTTCATCATCATTGTTTAATGAATGCATGTATTCATAAACATATTTCAAAGCACGTATTCCCTCTCTCATTGGCTTATTTTCCTATTAAAGGGACATAAATTGCATTTAGACAAGCAACAAAGTAATATAAAAAATCTAATTGTTAAGTTGCGAGAGTCATTTGTACTTTTTCTAGCAATCCTCTACTTACTTTTTTGGTATTGTTAATCCAATTCGAGCCTGATATTGAAATGAGTCGATAAGTGGAATCTATTATTTACTATGACGGTCAAATATGTAATACGGAGGTCGAGGTTATATTTGTAAAAGCACAATCTATGGAATTGGTGTTCAATCATACAATTCAATTATGTGAGCTACGGACAAGAATTAGGAGAAAAGTTGAAGGATTGACCTGGGAAAGAATTTCAAGGTTGCAACGTAAATATCTTGCTTCTATTGACCCCTATAGGTATGACCTATTTAATGTGATGGCAAGCTCTAGCTTGAGACGGTCATATCATTTCACGTATCAAGCGGAAATATTGTAATGGAGTTATACATCGTGTTTGCCGAGGTTGATGGATCTGGCCCATCTTCGGCCACTATTGCAACTAATGTTGGAATCGGAGCTGAAGTAGAAAGTCATACTACACGGTTGTGCTGTGTGTTCACTAGCTTGTTACAAAGCTCCTAATACGGTGTCCCCGAAACATCTATGGGTAAACACCCATTGGTCTTCGGCAAGGATCTAAACTTCGAGAACTAGTACCAGTCGGGCTATGAGCATAACCCTAATCTCGATATTCAGGCTCGACATTCAATCAGTGTGTTCGATTTTAACTTCGGTGTGGGCTCGATGCCATGGGCCAGAAGCACTTACAACGGAGGTTCATTGACGTACATTGGACACCAAAGTGGTACAGATTTTGGCAGGTACATGGTTCATAGAAGAACCGATGACTTACTCCTTTCAACAGAGACTGACGAGGGTACATCGAACACTTTTTTGAAGGGGACAATAAAGGCATAGATGATAAAGAAGATGCAATCAAGGAAGAAGGTGCGGCCGAGGAAGAAGATGTAGGTGAAGAACAAGGGATAGCAGATGTAGTTGACTGGGAAGGGTTAGACCCTGAGCCAATCCGGTAGTGCGGACCTGATGGTTTGGAGGTGGCACTATTTTCCAAATTGGAGTCGGTTCCAACAGAGCTAGAACCTTACGAGTCTGATGATGACAACTTGGACAATGCTCCAGATCTAGATCTATGATACATAGCATATGAACCTCTACCCCACATAACCAACATCGACCTATTGGCTAAGGGTGGTTTAGAATTTCCATGTCTACTATATAAAACACCTGTCATGAAAGCACATCACGTGATGTACAAGTACTAGAAGTGGGTATGGAATACCCAAGCAAAAATGCTTCCCTTTGTAACACCCCTATCCCATAACCGTCGCCGGAATAGGTAAGGGGCATTACCGGACTTGTAACTCATGTCAGAACAGTAAAATTTTGAATTTTTTTCTTGAAATAAAGATCATTCATTTAAATAAGTACTAAGCACAGCCAGGGATAAAATTTAAACTTCTCTAAGTAAACATTCAAAAGATGCCATTTTCGCATGGCTTATATACATTAACCAAAAATATTCTTCCGCCACTAGTCTATTCTATACATGCCATAAGATAATCCAAAACGTAGCAGTACCAAACAGTGGATAGTGATAGTGTGACTAGTCACTGATGATCCCCGAGCCTGTAGCTTCCAAATGAGATCTATAAAACAGAGGAAACAGAGTAAACGGAGTAAGCATTACAATGCTTACTAAGTTTTAAGCAGTGTCAACAGATAACAATCAAATTATAACATAGTTGTTCGTATTTTTATTTCACTCTTCCTTCGGGCATACCATCCCTTTACCGAATATGCACATCTCATCATATACAATAGGCAGATAAACTTTCACATCAAAGTGAGCTCATGTGACTTAGATATATCGTATGATTTCACATAACCTCTCACACTGATCCGATGTCACATAATCATAGGAATAGTCTCATAGATTGCTCTCGTATGCATCACATAACTACCTTATGATTTAGTGCAAATCAAGCTCACATATAAACTTGGAGTACATACCTGTTTAACCTTTCGCATTGAATATATTTATAAGCAATTCTTATTACGAAGTCTTACCCGGACATAATCTCCACACGAAGTTATCGGGTCTTACCCGGACAAAATCCCCACACGTAGTCATCGAGTCTTTAAAGCTCGGATATAGTACGAGCACAAAGCTTACGGACATTAATCAGTGATAATATTCTCGCATAAAGCCTGCGGGGTTTTAACCCAGATATAGTGCTGACACAAATGCCCTTCGGGACTTATCACATTTATACACTTTCACATCCATCACGTTGGCCACTCGGCCCTGTCACATATATACACTTTCACATTCATCACATCGGCCATTAGGCCTTATCACATATATACACTTTCACATTCATCACATCGGCCATTAGGCCTTATCACATATATACACTTTCACATTCATCACATCGGCCATTAGGCCTTATCACATATATACACTTTCACATTCATCACATCGGCCATTAGGCCTTATCACATATATATACACTTTCACATTCATCACATCGGCCATTAGGCCCTATCACATATATATACACTTTCACATTCATCACATCGGCCATTAGGCCCTATCACATATATATACACTTTCACATTCATCACATCGGCCATTAGGCCCTATCACATATATATACACTTTCACATTCATCACATCGGCCATTAAGCCTTATCACATATATATACACTTTCACATTCATCACATCGGCCATTAGGCCTTATCACATATATACACTTTCACATTACCAACCCTTTTATTCATACACAAAGATCAACTTAGCCAAAGGCCGGTAGCTCATTTATCAACTGAGCGAATACTTATTTGTAAGGGCTCAACTAATTCAAAGCACATACGAAACATACCTCAATGTTGGGATGTTTCAAGCGTATTAACTGAAATTTTTACAGCAAGATCATTCATTCCCAAATCACATACCTTCGGAATTTAACCGGATATAGCTACTCGTTCAAATGCCTTCGGGATATAGCCCGGTTATAGTAACTCGCACAAATGCCTTCGGGACTTAACCTGGATTTAGTAACTCGCACAAATGCCTTCGGGCTTAGCCCGGAATTAGTATCTCGCACAAATGCCTTCGGATCTTAGTCCGGATATGGTCACTTAGCACAAAGCCTTCGGGACTTAGCCCGGACATCATTCGAATAACCTTGCACATTTAACAATAAATCATGACGCATTCATATTTCATTTTCATTAGCAAAACTCAAACACAAGACACTTATCACTCTTGCCATTTCGGCTCAATAGCCACACACAAAGAGCACGATTTTGATTTGCTTAAAACATGATCTAATCAAATAATAATTTAAGCTCTATTACTCAAGAACTTACAATATCAGGATTTAGAATTCAAGTATGGGTTTAATCAATAGCTTGTGAGCAACTAAAACAAGTTTATCAAGGTTCACAACATAATCTCAAATTCAGCACAAGCTGTTTTTCCTGAGCAATAGTCACTAAATTATTTATAACTGGAGCTACAAAACTCCAAATCACTTTCCGTTAATTTTTCCTAAATATAGACTCGTATATCTTCCACCCATAAAATTTCCAGAATTTTAGGTTTGGCCAATCAATACCATATTTTTCTTAAAGTTTCCCCTGTTTCACTGTTTGACTAATCTGACCACTCTTCACTACGAATCAAATTTCTCATTTTACAGAATTCAAAATGTGTTGTATTTGATTTCATTTGAAACTAGACTCATTAAGGAGTCTAAGCATATAAATTTTATCTTATAACCATTTTTGTACAATTTATAATTATTTTCTAAAAACAGAACAGGGGATTTCGGAGTCATTCTGACACCGTCTCACACAACTTTAAATATCTCATTATCGGAAATTCCTTTGCTTACACGGTTTCTTTTATAAGAAACTAGATTCATTAAGATTTAATTTCATGTCTCATTCAGCCTCTAATTCAAGTCCATAAATTTATGGTGATTTTCTAAATTCACATTACTGCTGCTGTCCGAAGCAGACTATTTCAAATTACCCTTAAATTCCCAAGCTCAAACACTTAAGAACTTACCATTTGAGCTTAGAACATATCATGGCCACATCATATCTTATTAAATCAACTCATCATGTCCTATTATAATTGAATTTACTCAACGTTTAAACACTTAAAACTTACCTCGGATGTTGTCAAACGATTTCGGCGGCTATTCGACCACTTTTTCCTTCCCTTTATCGGATTTAGTTCCCCTTTGCTCTTGAGCTTAATTAAACAAATAAATTGATTTAATCATTTGAGCATCGAAAAGAGGAACACAAGGCACTTAGCCCATATTTATACATTAGACATTAAAGTCACATATGTACGGAATCACGAATCGAATTCAACATACTAGCTAATATTTCCCCTTAGCCGAATTTTCTAAGTCAAGCTAAAGCCATCAATAGGCTACCTATGGCCGAACATACACATAACTTATGTACTCATTCATGTGGCCGAACATACATGTCTATGTTGGGGCCGATTGCAACACTTAATACATTCTACAAGTATGGTCACTTGTATTGACTAAACACCATTTTGTTTCAAGTTCAAAACTTGGCTAATACACACATATACACTAGTAATCAAATACTAACATTTTGCACTTCACCTTACTACCATTTTACATCTACTTTCTACCATGGCCGAATGCATCAAGACACCATACCATTCAATTTTGGTCATGGGTTACACAAAGAACTTAATGTCTAACTCAAAAATGCCAAAAAGAAAATCCAAGAGTCATCAATCACCATCACATGTATCATTACAAAGCTTTACACTTAGCATGCAAATGACATCAACACAAATCCACCTTAACCGAAACTTAACTCATCTTCATGCCTCATCACCACAACATCAACACCAAGCAAGAATGATGCACCCATGGCCAAGTGTCATTTCCATCACATAGCAAGATTTAGACCATGGGCTAGGTAGAACTCAAGCTAACAACTAAAACATGCATGCATCTCATGGAACATCATCAAACATACCTTAGCCTAGTTACATGCATGGCCGAACCTCTTCAACCTTTCTTCTTCCTTCCTCCTTAAAATTTTCGGCCAAGGATGAACCAAAGGATGAACACTTTTTTTTTTGTTTTTCTTTCCTTCAACTCACAGCAATGGGGGGACAATCACACATATCCTTTCTTTTTTTTTTTGTTTCTCAACCTACTAACACTAATATTTTATTGCCCATGCTCTTTATTTTATTGTTTCCTCCCATGATGCACCAACACAACATGTCTATGACATGTTTTGCCCATCACCCTTTGTCCATCCTAATGTCATGGCCGGCCACTACTAGATGGGGGGAAAAATTGACATGCAAGTCCCCCCTTTTTTAACATGCACTAATAGGTCCTTATGTTTTGATCTATCACATTTCAAAAATGTCACACATAAGTCCTATTGACTAAATTCACATGAAATTTACTAAATAGAAGCTTAAAATTTTCACACATTTATTTTAGACAATAAATATCATATTCAAATAATTTGGTGACTCGGTTTAGCGGTCCCGAAACTGCTTTCTAACTAGGGTCAAATTAGGGGTGTCACACCCTTGCTGCACTGAAGCGATATAGCTTCAATAACGGTGTGAACTACCACCTCACGAAGTCTCGTTCCAAAAAAAATCTAAAGAAAGTGTGAAATTTGTGATGGGAGGTGCAAGTGGAAAATTATGGCATCTTTACAGAAGAAAACTGGGTTGTGAACGATAAAGAAGTACTCTGATCCACATACATGTGTTACAGCAGGTACAAGTTAAGATCATCCTAGGCTAGACTCTGACATGATTTCTAACATTATTTTATCGATGGTGAAGGCAAGTCCTAGGATTTCTGTCCTAATGTTGATTGTGAACATCCATAGCCAGTACGACTACACTTTATCATACTAAAAGCGTGGGTTAAAAAACAAAAGGCTACGGATAAGTTGCATCATGGTTAGGACAATTCATACAAGTATCTATGGCAATGGTGTTAAGTGTTAGATTTGTACGTTCTAGGTTCCATAATCGATCTAGAAATGCACCTAGCATACTTTGACGATCAATAGGTCCTTGGAAAAAGAGTATTCCATTGATTCTTTTGGACCTTTGAGTAATAAAGAGAAGCTATCCAACACTGCAAGCCTTTAGTACAAATTGATGGCACCTGGTTATAAGAAAGGAATTAGCATCAGTTATTGATTTTCATTGCTCAGGATGATAATCGGAGGATTCTGCCAATTGAGTTTGCAATAACTCCAGGAGAAACGACATACGACAGTGATTTCTTCTTGAGCTGATTGCACCGCTGCGTTTGCCTGCAACCCAACATATGTGTCATATATGACAGGTGAACCAAAATCCTGTCTGTGGTTAAGCGACATAGTAGCCCTTGAGATCACAACCATCATAGGTACTGCTTACGACATGTCAGATCCAACAACCACACAAAATGACCTTCGAATAGTGAGTGAGATGCAATCATCGACATGGGTATGTAATTGGCAGTACTTGTACAATCATGTTGTACCCTATTTCATTCATTGTTGGCATTCATGGGTATGCTTTTCTTGACAGGTTACAAGCTCATCCAACATCGTTTCCATGAAATTTTGAACAACTTAGGCGTTATCAACAGCTACGGTGTAGCATACCTTACCAACATGCCCTTCAAATAGTGGACGGTATGGGCACATAATGTCAAACTTAGTCGAGTGTATCAATTTTTTACTAAAAAGGACGCGTCATTTGCCAATAACCTCGACAGTGAAAGAAACATAAGGACGCGTCATTTGCCAATAACCTTGATTGTGAAAGAAACATACTTTCACCTTGCAGCGTAGTTTCTAAAGAGGGCGACGGTGTACATTGGACAGATAGTGGGTGGTGACATACACTGGACAGATAACGGGTGGCCATACTTGGTGTAAGGATGTAATGAAAGAAATTAGACGAAGTACGACGAGAGTAAACACTATGTATGTAGTATGCCACTTGTGTCTGAACCTAGATTTTTGAGTCACGGAGCATGCTAGACCGGACCAGGACATGTCAGGGGCATCATATTGTGTTGACCTAATAGGGGAGACTTGCAATTGTAGGAGGCTCTAAACATTTCGTTTCCCATGTGCATATGTAATTGCCACATGTAGGAACATAAGAATTGAGTACACGCCTTACATCAATGATGTGTACAGTCTAGAATGCATGCATAAAGTATAGAGTCCTGAATTCCCACCCGTCCCTGATAAGAGTACATGGCCGTTAGTTTCTAGTGCACCGTATGAGTTGGCATCGAACATGAACCTACATCGCGTTCTAAAAGGTTGCCCAAATACCACTCAGATACGGAACAATATGGATATTCGAGAGAGGGACGGTCAATAAAAGTTATATAGGTACTGTAGAAACCTGGGGCATACGAAGGCAAATGTTTTATGTTGAGGGGTACTTTGGGGCTTCAATGTTGATAGCATTATTTCCTTTTAGAGAATATATTCAATACAATGCTTTCATTATTCTGGTGTTCAAATTTTGTTATTTCTTATTAACTTACACATAACTCATTTTAGAATGTAACAGAGACAAATATAGTGTTGGAATGAAAATTTATGGTTTCTTTATTTATGTCATATATATTTACATTGTAGTAGTAATAAAAAATACATCACCCGTGTCGTGGGAGAGAATGTATGCCACAGAGTGGTCGACAACATTTGAGAGGAGGATTCCTACACAATCGGAGATGTGGGCCTACAAACTTCCTCGTTGCCATCGTCCTCATCATCATTTCCTTCAACCCCACCCTCTTGGTCATCTCCTTCTCCATCATTGTCATCATGTTTGTCTTGGTCTTCATTTTTGTGTTCCTGTTCGTATTAATCTTCATCTTCTCCTTCGACTCCATCGCCTTCCTCCATGCTCGAGTGCAGTGTCATCCTAGCCTCCCATCATGTATCCTCTACTCCACTAGTAGAGGGTTGCACCGATGACCTACTCCGATAAAACAATAATGCGGGCGGTGTTTGTGTAACAACTTGTTTTCAGTGGTATCGAAAATAGTGGTTTTAGGACCACAGTTTCAACAAGTAGGTTACTAAATATTATTAATTTAATATTTAGAGTATTTATTAAAGTCATATTAAAATTTAGTTAAGAAATTTTAACGTTTAGATAGTTAATTAAATAAAAAGGACTAAAACGTAAAAACTACAAAAGTTAAATTCTATTAGTTAAAGGCACTAAATAGTTAAATTACTAAAGTTATAAAATTTTATGTGGCAATTATACCATAATCTAATGGTATACACAGTTAGTGTTTTAATTTAACTAATTTATATGCTATAATTAATAATAAGGTTAAGTTAAACTATAATAAAAACAAAAGCAAAACCTTTTATTATTATTTTTATGTTCTTTTTCCTTATGCCAAAAAAACACCATTTTTGAGACAAGGAGGTTCAATCAAGCTTCCCCTTTGCATGGTTGTGTTTTTTAAGTTAGTTTTTAGTGATTTGTACATTTTTGTTATCGTTTTAGCTTAATCTAGCTCACTTGGGGATTAATTCGTAAAATTTTTAAAATTTTAGGGACTTACCATGAATGAATTGGGTGTTTTTGTGAACTTCATTGATAGAATATTAAACTTGGTTGATAAATAAGCTTATTTTGTTAAGTGATTTTTAGTGAGTTTAATGTTTAGGGACCCATTTGCGAAAATAGTAAACTTTGATGTAAATATTATGAAATGATGAAAAATCTGGGCTGATTAGAAGCCCTAAGAAATTTGGCTAGCATGGTTGGTAGCTAAAATGGTAAATTTACAAGTTTCAGGTTTAGGGACTAAATTACATAAAGGTAAAATGTTAGGGTAATTTTGTAAAATGATTATGAAAGGGCTTAATTGTATAAAATTGCTTATTTAATTGTTGGAATGGTATTAATTGAATGAAATTCCTATTTAGATTAAGAAACACGCCAACTGGATATAAATCAAGGAAAAGCTAAGGTTTCAGACTAGTAGTCGGCTCTGTGTTTGCAACTATTTTAGTCAAGGTAAGTTCGCATAAGGATTAAATTTATTACTTGATGTTTTGAATGAAATGTTGATAAATATTATGTTATGTATAGTTTAGGTTGATATTTGTATATTATTTTGGTATTAATGATCAAATTATGATGTTAATCAAATTGAATATTATGTTTTCAAAAATGTGTATTTCATGGAAGTATATTTGAAATGGTATAATAGAATGCAATTAAAGGATTTGGATATGTACAATGGTCCCGTTTGAACCTCGTGAATAATTAGTATACAAATGACATGTCATTAGGGGATTATTTACAATTTTGTGTGCTGGTTTCGGATGTTCTACTAATGGCTGAGATCCTACATTTGTTGCAGATTCTCCACAGCTTGCGTGAACAGTATCGTGTAGCTTAACATCCCGACCTACAGCTCATGTGAGCAAGCCCATTTCATAGCTCGTGTGAGCATATACGGTTACATGTTACGTTCACAGCTTATGTGAGCATTTCCTAAGTATCCAATGTTATTTCATTTTGTTCAACAAGTGACTACAGCTTAAAACGAATATATATGTATATGAAATGATTTATGATCTTGAAAGATGAAATGGAAAATGTTGATATAAGTATTTAAATTGAAAAAGGGTGTTTATTAAGTATATGATGGATGAAATATGTATTTGAAATGCTTATTAAGAGATGTTCCATGTTTTGGTTAGATTTATATGTTCTTTGATACACGTACTAACCTTGTGAAGTGGTGTGTATAGGAAAGAAAAGTATGCTCATGATCTAATGAAATTATTCTTGAATGGTTTAAACATAAAATATGTTTGGTAAGTTTAAGTTTTTATTATACGAGCTTACTAAGCACTAGTTGTTAATGTAGTTGTTTTCTTTGTCTTGTAGATCATCAGAAAGCTCGATCGGTTGAAATCTCATCAGAGCACATTCACACTATCCATCCCACATTTTGGTAGATTTTGGTTGTTATGTTGATGGTTATAAATGTCATGTAATAGGTGTTTTGTGCTATTTTGTAAATATGGTTTTGGTTTGGCTTGTAAATGTCTAAGTTTATGTGTCATATGGATATTTTGGCTATTCTTTTTGAAAGTAGGAAACTTATGGTAGAATGGAATGAGATTGAAATGGTTATTTAGCATGTTTGGTATGTGTATAAGGTGCGAACTAGTAACATTGTGTTTGAATTGTTTTGGTGCGTGAATTATGGTGCCAAGTAATGGCATATTGGTTAGACACATAGGGTGAATGATTTAACATGTTTTTGGTATGTGTGAATGTGTTTTAACCATGTCAATGTGATTGGAAAATGTTTGGATTGGTGTTCAGGTAAGGGTTGTTAAATTGGCTTACATTACGGGTCATTTTGGTAGCACACAACCTGAGACACAGGCTGTCACATGGCCGTGTGTCACACGTGACAGCCTGTGTCCCACACCCAGTCACACCACATGGCAGTATGTCATTTTAATTTTAAGTACACAGTTGGCCACACAGTCTTGCCTTTGAGCTACATGGCTGTGTGAACCCTGTTTCCAAAATTTTTCAACTTTTCTAAATTTTTTTGTTCTGTTTGAAATTAGTCTCTAAATGTTCTCAATCTATTTTTAAGGCCCTATAGGCTCGGTTTAAGATCCGTAAATGTGGTTATGCTATGAATGAATATTGAGATTGAATGTTATTATTTTAAATTGATTAATTTTTTATGTGATGTTAATTGTTTCAATTTGTACGGTAATACTTAGAAACCCTAATCCGACAATAGAGAAAGGTTAGGGGTATTCCAGTTTGTGCCACTATTGGTGTGTAACTGTAAGGTGCCACAAAACCCGGATACATCAGTATTGACCCGAGCATTGACTATGACATTTATGTTTGTATCAATGTTGTCATCGATAACCATGCGTGTGTCGACATCTAGCCCGACATTTGGATCAGCATCAAGGTGTAGAATGTGGGGGACGTGTAAAAGCCCGTTTTCAGTGAAATGGAAACAATGGTTTCGGGATCACAAACCCAATATCAAAAAATTTATTTTATTATTATTTTATTGCCTACAACATGATAGTAATACAGTATAAAAATTTTATTAAGAAATTTTACTGTTTACATGCTCAAATTGATAAAAAGACTAAATTGCGTACAGTGCAAAAGTTGAGTTCTAGTAGCTAAAAGTATTAAATAGCTATAGAACTTTAAAGTTTAAGTCCTTATATGGTAATTAGACTATTTATATGTTAGTGGATGAGAATGGTTTGGCAATATTGAAATTTTGATTAATTTTAAAGGTTAATTAAGTAATTAAATGATAATCAAAATAGGTAAAATGCTTTCATCTTCTTCAATAAAACATTTCACTGATTTTAGCAAGGAGAAACCATAGCTAGGTTCAGCCATGCTTGTTTTGCTTGATTAGGTATGTATTTTTTTCCAATTTTTGATGATTTTTATGTTTTCGGGATCGTTGTAACTTAATCTAGCTAGCCCAGGGACTAATTTTTGAAACTGTTAAAATATTAGGGCTTTACCATTAATGAATATAGATGAGTTTTGATGTTTGATGATAGAAAATGGACAGTTGTTGTTAGATAAACAACTTTCGTAAAGAGATTTTTGATGAAATAATCAATTAGGGATTAAATTGAAAAATAGGAAATTTTACATGGTGAAATTGTGAAATAAATGAAATATAGGGCATGCTAGGGACTTAATTGATATTAGGCTATAGTGGGTTGTAATGGAATTTCATGAATTTCCATTTTTATGAGTTGGGGACTAAATTGTAAAAAATTAAAAGTATGGGGGCAAAATGGTATTTTTCCAAAAAATATGATTTTGGGTTAAATTGAATGAAATATATATTGAATTAAGTTAAATTTATCCGTATAAATCAAGACAGATCTTGTACGGCTTTGATCGGGGCAAAGAGAAAGTCTCGGATTAATCGCTTCAGTATCTACGTATACTCATCAAGGTAAGTTTGTGTAATTAAATCGTGTTTATATGTGTTAATTGAATTATATATGTGTTGTGGAATGTCATACATATATATATATATATACTGATTGCATATCCAACGACGTACGACGATTATCGTGTAACACCCCGAACCCGAAACCGACACCGGAGTCGAACACGAGGTGTTAACTGGCTTTAACCCCTTACAAAATTTATTTTCCAGACACTGCCCAATCTGTGTACTAGTCGTTTTAAAAATCATATCTTGAGTTTCGTAACTCGAAAATCAGTTTCGTAATTTTTCCCAGAAACTAGACTCATGTGCTCATCTATGTATTTTTTTCTAGAATTTTTGGTCGGGCCAATTAGTACAGTTTATTAGTCAAAGTCTCCCAAGTTGCAGGGGTCGACTACACTGACCTTTGCCCATTACGACTTGGATATCTCCCTTCACGGGGCTCCAATACTGATGCCGTTTGTTTCTATGAAAACTAGACTCAGAGAGGAATCTGTACATATATGGTACGACCCCTAATTATCTCTGGTTAATTTGTAATGAATTTCCAAAGTCGGAGCAGGGAATCCAGAAACCGTTCTGGCCCTGTCCCACAAAAATCTGATTATCTCTTAATATACTGCCCATATGATCTTTTCGTTACTTCCTCATGAAAACAGACTCATCGAGCTTCGATTACATAATTTATTCATCAATTAATTCCACTCCTACTATTTTTAATGATTTTTCAATCTCATGACACTGCTGCTGCCAGCATCTGTTACGAAAGTAACTAGGTCCATTTCATGCCTACCCTTGATCCAACTCAATCGAACATTCGTGCCATTTTCGCATGGCTTAAAGTTTACATGCCAAAATTCAAACACAACGTAATAGCTTATACATGCCAAAATGTTCTTCTAAGCCAACTAAGAAGAAAATACCAAAACTTGCTATCCGGTGTGATGACTTCGATGACGGCCTGACCCCGCAAAAATAGATGAGTCCAAGCAACCTATAATGGGTGACAAGGAAACACCGAGTGAGTTTATAACTCAGTAAGTCAAAAGCAATGCACTACCATCCATCAATAGCATTATCACAAGAGGAAACAAAATGGAACGAGACAATTTACTCCATCCATACCGAACCATACCATGGTTCCTCCAACCTATCGATTCAATTTCATACCAATTTATGCATTCACAATCCACATACTCATCAATAGGATATTCGAGGCATTTTAATAAATCATTTTATTTTCGTTACAAACATACAACTAAACGGCCTTTCACCCATTCTATGATAAATTTTATGTACGTGACTTCAAGTATATTTGTCACATAGGTTCAACTTGCCGAGCTCAACACCAAGTATAAGCATAGCACCTATTAGCCATGTACTCAAGACACTTACCCGATCCGCTGTCCGCGATCGACTCAATGGTGTCGCACACATAGTGTCCATAATGATTCACGAATGTATATTGAGCCCGCACACTCAGTGCTATATAATCAACTTGCACACTTAGTGCTACGTAATCAAATCGCACACTTAGTGCTACATAGTCAAACTCGCACACTTAGTGCCGCATGGTCAATTCGCACACTTAGTGCATCATATTCATTTCGCACACTTAGTGCAACATAGTCATATCGCACACTTAGTGCTGTACAATTTAATCCCGCGCACTTAGCGCCAATCTCATGGTCATAAATGGTTATCCCGCACGTTTAGTGCCGAGATCAACAACTCAGTACATCTTACCTCTTTTCGTTCATTCAACAATTTCATCATCACATACGTACATGCATATATATATATGTATATTTATTCATTCCATTCAGCATCAATACATAACATTATGACCAATGAAATAATCCCAACTACATGCTTAATGACTTACCTCGTGTTGGGTAAGACGGTTCCAACTCGGCTACTCGATAACCTTTTCTTTGCCTTTGCTCGATTCACCTCCTTTAACTCCTTGAGCTAAATCAATAATTTAACTAGTTTAGCCACCTTGCTAAATATTTACAATCCAATTTCACATGTATATGTATGTTAGTATATTCGGCTAATAACCTCATGCAACTACCAAAGCCGAATCAACTAAATATACTTATGATTATATATATATCATCATCGAAATCACCTAAGCTTAGACATCAATTTTTTTTTATTCCAAGCAAGTTGCCGAATGCAACCTTACTAAATTTTCATGGATTCAAGTCATGGATTCAATATACCATTACCATGAAATCAACAACCAAAAATTCATAGACAATTTAGGAAAATCACATTACAAATCTCATATTCAAGCAAAGACCATGGCCGAAATGCACATATGACCTCATAACAAAAATATTGAACCTTTGGTTGCCTAATTAGCTTAACATCCATCAAATTTTAAATCAAGAAACTCACCTCATCTATAATCAACCCTCAATACCCTAAAGCATCAAAAACGACATCAAAGAAATACAACCATCCATGGCCGAATGTCATAGCCGAATTGTTTTAACCATGAGTAACATAACAAGCATAGATCGTGTTTATGGATATACCATGGCCGATTCAAGCTAATCACCTCCAAAATCATCAACCATTTTCGATGCATATAACATATATAAACATGAATAAGTTTCATATAATCTCTTAACACATTAATTTCTTTCATCAACAACCTTTTGTTTCTTTATCCATCAAAACTTAAAGGTAAGAAAAAATCAAGTTCTTCTCACACATACCATAACCGAAAGCTCCATCCAACACTCTAAATTCGAAATTTTAGTATGGCTAGGTAAGAAAAACGTGATGATTAACCCAAACAACTATTATTTCAAAAGAAAAATTAACAAAATTTACTAACCTCTTCTTCATTCAAAAGGCCGAATGCCTTTGCTTCACTTTCTTCTCTTTTTTCTTTCTTTAGGTTCGGCTATTGTGGTAAGGAAAAGGATGAACACTCCTCCTTCCTCCCTTATTTTATTCATCCTCTCTTTTATTTTTAATTCACTTCTTTTATTTTCTAATCCACTTACCAATATTAAATAATAAACAACATAAACTTGGAGGAATGGAACCATGCTTGGCCGGCCACCTATCAAGAATTGGGCACCTTGACATGCAAACCCAAACTTTCTCACCTTGTTATTATTTAATCCTTATAATTCATCTATCATCTTTTCTAACTTCGTCAACTAGGTCCTTTTTGAATTAATTCACAATCCTAATGCTAATATTAAGCATTTAATTTCTCATATATTCACTGTCACACAACAATTTATGCAATTAAAACACGAAAATAAATTTTTGGCTCGGTAATGTGGTCTCGAAACCACATTCCGACCAGGGTCTAATTTGGGTTGTCACAACTCTCCCCCACATAAGAAATTTTCGTCCCCGAAAATCTTACCGGTAAATAAATTTGGATATCGATCCTTCATAGAGTCCTCAAGTTCCCAAGTGGCTTCTTCAATTCCGTGTTTATGCCACAGTACTTTCACTAATGAGATTTTCCTGTTTCGTAGTTCTTTTACTTCATGTGCTAAAATACGAACTGGTTCTTCTTCGTAACTTAAATTAGATTGAATCTCGATCTCCGATGGAGGAATTACGTGCGATGGATCGGACCTATATCGTCGAAGCATCGAGACATGAAAAACGTTGTGAATCTTTTCGAGCTCAGGGGGCAAAATTAATCGGTATGCAACGGGTCCAACTCGTTCGGATACTTCGTACGGACCGATGAACCTCAGACTCAATTTGCCCTTACGACCAAATCTAAGTACCTTCTTCCAGGGTGAAACTTTGAGAAATACTTTGTCTCCAACCTGATATTCAATGTCTTTTCTTTTCAAATCCGCATACGATTTCTGACGATCTGTGGCTACCTTCAGACTTTCACGGATTACCTTTACTTTCTGTTCTGCATCTTTAATCAAATCAACTCCGAAAATTTTACTTTCACCGAGCTCAGTCCAAAACAATGGTGTACGGCATTTACGACCGTACAAAGCCTCGTAAGGTGCCATCTTAATACTTGATTGGAAACTATTGTTGTAAGCGAATTCGATCAAAGGTACATACCGTTCCCATGAACCACTAAACTCAAGGATGCAGCATCTCAGCATATCCTCGAGTATCTGAATTATCCACTCGGATTGACCATCGGTTTGGGGATGGAAAGCGGTGCTAAAATGCAGCTTGGTACCCAAAGCTTCTTGCAATTTCTTCCAAAATCGCGAGGTGAATCTCGGATCTCTATCCGACACGATAGAAATAGGTACTCCATGTAATCTCACAATCTGAGAAACATACAATTCGGCTAGTTTATCCAATGAAAAATCCGTACGCACGGGGATAAAGTGAGCCGACTTAGTCAGCCTATCAACAACAACCCAAATCGCATCCTTCTTACTTGCGGACAATGGCAGTCCGGACACAAAGTCCATTGTGACTCGGTCCCATTTCCACTCGGGTATCATGATCGGCTGAAGTAACCCTGAAGGCACTTGATGTTCCGCTTTCACTTGTTGACATATTAAACATCTCGAAACAAAGTCGGATATGTCTCGCTTCATACCATGCCACCAAAACCGACGTTTCAAGTCGTTGTACATTTTCGTGCTCCCCGGGTGAATTGAAATTCGGCTACAATGGGCTTCGTTCAGGATCATCGGAATGAGTTTCGAATTCCTTGGAACGCACAAACGACTTCTAAACCTCAAACAACCATCATCATCAATCTGAAACTCCGATTCCTTGTTCGGAACACACTCAGCTCGTTTTGCAACCAATTCATCATCGACTTTCTGAGCTTCACGAATTTGATGAGTCAATAATGGTTTGGCTTTTAATTCAGCTACTAACACATTGTCAGGTAGAACAGACAAGTGTACATTCATCGCTCGCAAAGCAAACAGTGATTTCCGGCTTAAGGCGTCCGCAACCACATTAGCCTTTCCCGGGTGGTAATCAATGACAAGCTCGTAATCTTTCAACAACTCAAGCCAACGTCTTTGTCGCAGATTCAAGTCTCGTTGAGTCATCAAATATTTGAGACTTTTGTGATCCGAAAACACATGGCACTTCTCGCCAAACAAATAATGTCGCCATATTTTCAATGCAAACACAATGGCGGCTAGTTCGAGATCATGGGTCGGATAATTTCTCTCGTGTGGCTTCAATTGTCTCGACGCATAGGCCACAACTCGACCTTCTTGCATCAATACGCAACCCAACCCAAGTAGGGATGCGTCACTATAAATGACAAACTCTTTACCCGATTCGGGTTGCACCAAAATTGGAGCTTCGGTCAGATGAGTTTTCAGTTGATCGAAGCTTTTCTGACATTTCTCCGTCCATTCGAACTTAACATCCTTCTGAAGTAGCTTCGTCATTGGTGTGGCTATCATCGAGAAACCTTTGACAAATCGTCGGTAATAACCGGCGAGCCCTAGAAAGCTCCGGACTTCGGTAACATTTCTCGGAGGCTTCCAGTCAAGTATGGCTGAAATTTTGCTCGTGTCAACCCGAATACCCGATGCGGATACCACATGACCCAAGAAGCTAACCTCTCTTAACCAGAACTCACACTTACTGAACTTAGCATATAACTGTTTATCCCGCAAATTTGCAACACTAGCCTCAGATGCTCAGCATGTTCGGTCTCATCTCTTGAATAGACCAAGATGTCATCAATAAACACAACTACGAACCGATCCAAATACGGCCTGAAGATCCGATTCATCAAATCCATAAACACCGCAGGGGCATTAGTGAGCCCAAATGGCATCACTAAGAACTCGTAGTGACCGTACCTCGTTCTGAAAGCAGTTTTGGGTACGTCCGAATCTCGAATCCGCAACTGATAATAACCCGATCTCAAATCTATCTTTGAAAACACCGATGCTCCCTTTAATTGATCGAACAGATCATCAATACGCGGTAACGGATACTTATTCTTTATCGTCACTTTATTCAGTTGACGATAGTCAA
This sequence comes from Gossypium hirsutum, assembly GCF_007990345.1. Classification (NCBI taxonomy): domain Eukaryota; kingdom Viridiplantae; phylum Streptophyta; class Magnoliopsida; order Malvales; family Malvaceae; genus Gossypium; species Gossypium hirsutum. The sequence goes on from NC_053432.1 coordinate 16,346,409, forward strand.
TGCACAACCTCATGGTTCCGTCCTTCTTTTTCACGAACAATACTGGTGCACCCCAAGGTGAGAAACTCGGTCGAGCGAAACCTTTATCCGTCAATTCTTGCAACTGAGCTTTCAACTCTTTTAACTCGGTTAGTGCCATACGATACGGAGCGATCGAAATTGGCGTAGTTCCAGGTACAAGCTCAATGCCAAACTCTACCTCCCGAACAGGTGGCAAACCAGGTAACTCTTCAGGAAAAACATCCGGGTATTCACAGACCACCGGCACCGATTCGGGTTTCCTTTTTAACTCCTTGTCATCAAGTACATACGCGAGGTATGCTTCGCACCCTTTCCTTACATATTTCTGGGCCAACATTGCTGATATTACAGCTGGCAACCCCCTTAAGTCCGCAGACTCAACTCGGATTATTTCGTTATTTGCGCACCTCAAATCGATAGTCTTGCTTTTGCAATTCACAACCGCATCATGCGCGGTTAACCAATCCAAACCAAGAATAACATCAAACTCGTCGAACGGCAAAAGCATCAAATCGGCCGGAAAACAGGATTCTCGGATTATTAGAGGGCATCTCTTACACACTTTATCAACAAGTACGCATTGACCCAAAGGGTTTGATACTCGAATTACGAGCTCAGTAGACTCAACAGGTAGAGTCTTACTGGTTGCTAAGGTTTCGCATACATATGAATGAGTAGAACCAGGGTCAATTAATGCAATCACATTAGTATCAAAGAGAGTGAAGGTACCAGTGATGACGTCGGGGGAGGATGCCTCCTCTCGTGCGCGAATGGCATAAGCTCTAGCAGGAGTACGGTTCTCGGCTCGATCGGCCGTATCAGAGGCCCCCCTCTGACTACCACCCCTGCCTCCTAAAATTCTCGGTGGTCTACCTCTAGATGTCACTCCACTAGGTCTTGCACCTTGAATCTTATTCTTCTCATCCAGCTCCGTGCAATCTCTAATGAAGTGGTCCTTCGAACCGCATCCGTAACAGGCCCTGCTAGTAGACTTGCCCCAACATTCACCTAGGTGTCGTCTTCCACATTGGGGACATTCAGGTTTCTCGTGACGATTATTGCCCACACTAGCTACCGAAGTAGCTCGGGAGCCCATCGATGGTCTTGCCCTGATGGAAATTCCCGCAGTCGCCCTCGACTTATTAATGTCCTCCCTGAACTTCTTTACAGCTGAGAACGGAGCTTTACCCGTCGATCTTTTACGATAATCTCTAGCTTCAAATTCAGCCTTCCTCTTCTCCTTTCCAAGTTCTTCCGCCTTGCAGGCTCGTTCGACTAGTGTTACGAATTCCTTTATTTCCAAAATACCCATTAGTAGCTTTAAATCTTCATTCAATCCTTCCTCGAATCTTTTGCACATAGCAACCTCATCAGCTACACACTCCCGGGCATACCTACTGAGTCTTACGAATTCATGTTCGTATTCAGATACAGTCATACGGCCTTGCTTGAGTTCCAAGAACTCCTTACGCTTCTGATCAATGAACCGTTGGCTAATAAATTTCTTCCGGAATTCCGTTTGAAAGAAGTCCCAAGTTACTCGCTCGTTCGGGACTATGGAAATCAAGGTCCTCCACCAAAAGTAGGCTGAGTCTCGCAACAAAGATACAGCACATTTTAGACATTCATCGGGTGTGCATGACAATTCATCGAACACCCGAATGGTATTATCAAGCCAGAACTCGGCCCTTTCGGCATCATCAGTTACTATGGCCTTGAACTCCTCGGCCCCACGCTTCCTAATCAAGTCTACAGGTGGCTTACTCAGCCTCACAGGATCAGCGACTGATGGCATTACAGGCTCTTGGGGTGGATTATTCAAATTTGGGAATTGTTGGACAGCCGGGTTGGTTCGGGCATATTGCGCGACCCACTCATTCATCATGGTAAAGAAGGCTTGTTTAGCCCCCTCACCTTGATTATTCGCAGATGACTGAGGTTCAACAGGCGGCGTCCCTTGTGCAGGAGCAGCCGCTACGCTCTCAACGTCATCCGCTAGGGTTCTTTCTTCACCGGGATCCATTTACTAATCAAAACAAAAACATTTCAACCGTCAGAAGTCATCACCCCTTTAAACATTAACATTAAGGCATGTATAGCTAGACTCATACGCGCTATGGTAGTCCTAGAACCGACTAAACCATAGCTCTGATACCAATTAAATGTAACACCCCGAACCCGAAACCGACACCGGAGTTGAACACGAGGTGTTAACTGGCTTTAACCCCTTACAAAATTTATTTTCCAGACACTGCCTAATCTGTGTACTAGTCGTTTTAAAAATCATATCTTGAGTTTCGTAACTCGAAAATCAGTTTCGTAATTTTTCCCAGAAACTAGACTCATGTGCCCATCTATGTATTATTTTCTAGAATTTTTGGTCGGGCCAATTAGTACAGTTTATTAGTCAAAGTCTCCCAAGTTGCAGGGGTCGACTACACTGACCTTTGCCCATTACGACTTGGATATCTCCCTGCACGGGGCTCCAATACTGATGCCGTTTGTTTCTATGAAAACTAGACTCAGAGAGGAATCTGTACATATATGGTACGACCCCTAATTATCTCTGGTTAATTTGTAATGAATTTCCAAAGTCGGAGCAGGGAATCCAGAAACCGTTCTGGCCCTGTCCCACAAAAATCTGATTATCTCTTAATATACTGCCCATATGATCTTTTCGTTACTTCCTCATGAAAACAGACTCATCGAGCTTCGATTACATAATTTATTCATCAATTAATTCCACTCCTACTATTTTTAATGATTTTTCAATCTAATGACACTGCTGCTGCCAGCATCTGTTACGAAAGTAACTAGGTCCATTTCATTCCTACCCTTGATCCAACTCAATCGAACATTCGTGCCATTTTCGCATGGCTTAAAGTTTACATGCCAAAATTCAAACACAACGTAATAGCTTATACATGCCAAAATGTTCTTCTAAGCCAACTAAGAAGAAAATACCAAAACTTGCTATCCGGTGTGATGACTTCGATGACGGCCTGACCCCGCAAAAATAGATGAGTCCAAGCAACCTATAATGGGTGACAAGGAAACACCGAGTGAGTTTATAACTCAGTAAGTCAAAAGCAATGCACTACCATCCATCAATAGCATTATCACAAGAGGAAACAAAATGGAACGAGACAATTTACTCCATCCATACCGAACCATACCATGGTTCCTCCAACCTATTGATTCAATTTCATACCAATTTATGCATTCACAATCCACATACTCATCAATAGGATATTCGAGGCATTTCATAAATCATTTTATTTTCGTTACAAACATACAACTAAACGGCCTTTCACCCATTCTATGATAAATTTTATGTACGTGACTTCAAGTATATTTGTCACATAGGTTCAACTTGCCGAGCTCAACACCAATATAAGCATAGCACCTATTAGCCATGTACTCAAGACACTTACCCGATCCGCTGTCCGCGATCGACTCATGGGTCGCACACAGTGTCATAATGATTCACGAATGTATATGAGCCCGCACACTCAGTGCTATATACACTCGACACTTATGCTATCAATCCACACTTAGTGCTACATAGTCAAACTCGCACACTTAGTGCCGCATGGTCAATTCGCACACTTAGTGCATCATATTCATTTCGCACACTTAGTGCAACATAGTCATATCGCACACTTAGTGCTGTACAATTAATCCGCGCACTTAGCGCCATCTCATGTCATAAATGGTTATCCCGCACGTTTAGTGCGAGATCAACAACTCATACATCTTACTCTTTTCGTTCATTCAACAATTTCATCATCACATACGTACATGCATATATATATGTATATTTATTCATTCCATTCAGCATCAATACATAACATTATGACCAATGAAATAATCCCAACTACATGCTTAATGACTTACCTCGTGTTGGGTAAGACGGTTCCAACCGCTACTCGATAACCTTTCTTTGCCTTTGCTCGATTCACCTCCTTTACTCCTTGACTAATCA